>NW_020450995.1:246779-437234 GCF_003343035.1 Apteryx rowi | reverse complement strand
GCGAGGCGACGGGCACAAACTGAAACACAGACAATTCCACCTGAACATGAGGAAAAACTTTTTCACTGTGAGGGTGACAGAGCACTGGAACAGGTTGCCCAGAGAGGTGGTGGAGTCTCCTTCTCTGGAGATATTCAAAACGCACCTGGATGCAATCCTGTGCAATGTGCTCTAGGTGACCCTGCTTGAGCAGGGGGGTTGGACTAGATGATCTCCAGAGGTCCCTTCCAACCTCAGCGATTCTGTGACTCTGTGATTCTGTGAACTGCAGGTATTTAATTCTCTGTATTTAATTCTATGTATTGTAATCTGAGTCCTAAAATTTTGTATTGACAGCATTTCTGTTTTAGTGACAGGAATCCTGCCCAAAAGTAAGCGTGTAAATGGAAGCCACTTGGTTATGAATGAATCGTTTATTTTCTGTGTATTTAAATAACTCATATTCATAGTTTCCTCTGTATTATATCTTCTCTGCAAGGTTGTAATTTCCAAAAGCCAGAGCTCACCGATTCTGTCCTTGGCTCACCATGGTGTGGAAGGAGAGTATCCATGTTGTTTCCTCAGTATGCAAAATCTAGAAAAAAAGCTGGTTGTGAAGTGTCACAGATTGGTAACTCCATCAGATTGCCAGATGTCCTGAATCTGTCCAATTTTGTCTCTGCCTCTATCATTTTACCTGTTATTTGGGGGGTGAATGGGACTTAAGAGCCTCATGGAGCAGAGTGACAGGGCTCTTGGTCTCCTCCCTTACCTTTGCCATTCACATTGGATAGTCATTGATTAACAACATGGATTTAAAACCAACTGGGAAGATTTGCTGTTTTGGGCCCTACCTTGATCCACATTTTCCGGTCTATAATGGATGGCTCAGACAGTGCATTAAGGACATTGGGAGCATAATCCTGGCTTCTGGGGATTCAATAATGGATATGCCTTTGTGTCGGAGGCAGCCTGTATTTTCAACCCATTTGGAGGTCAGAAGTACTCAAGCCTCTTTCATCTACACTGAGAAGTTTAAGCCCATTCAAAGCCCTCTAACCTTCTTTCTTTACTCAAACTCACTGAATATTTTTTAACAGATAAACATTGTTTACTTTTTAAACTTACTTCTTTGATTCGAAATTTCTTTGGTTTCCTTGAGTTTTTATGTTGCAAATTTATCAATAACATCAAAAATTAGATTTGTCAATAAGGAGTACAACCAGAATAACACCATTAACCATTAATGTAGATGTAGCTAAGAAAGGAAGTAGAAGTGCTGCTAAAATTATCTTAGGATAATTGCAATTAAACTGTTCACTCCTACCTTCACTGATCGAGCAGGCCAGGGCATAGGGTCTTCACAACAAGGTAGCGTGACTCTCTTTGTGTTCCCAGAGATTGGGACTGCAGACATTAGCTCCCAGCTCAGCTCCCTGTGCAGTTGAACATATCCCAGCCCATTGCCTGGTGTTGCCTTGCTGCCTGCATGCCCTGCAAGCCTGGTGCCCTGCACCTCCCCGCTGGGAAGAAAGCATCGATTCAGCGGGTGGAAGAACAGGCTTGGGTTTAAGCCACTGGACTGAGATTCTTCCAGGCTGAAAAAAAGAAAAATTGTTTTCTTTAAACAGATGTGATTTGATCTGGCCTTAACTAAATCTGTTAACTTCAGCTTTCCCCCTGCAAATTGGGTAGTGTCAGTCTCAATTTGTTGGATATCAGGTGGTAGGAGAGAAAACATAATTATTAAAAAAAAACAAACCCAAATCCTGCTTCATAGACGCAGCTCATACCTTGTAACTAGGTCAGAGTTGTTACAGAAAACAGTTGTAGTGACGCTAACGATAGGCTTTAGTTTGTTTAATAAGCCTTGTTAGCATTTAAGATTTTCTTCCCCTTTTTAAAATTTCCATTCTGAAGTCAGGTGATTGCTGATAATGCGTTTGTACTTTGGGGATGAACACGTTGACCAGGTATCTCAGCAGTCATACTAGGAAGCTTTAATGGAGAATCCAAGTCCTCAGGTCTCTACAGGAGATGTGCATGACCTGGACCTGGGATTTAAGGAGGAAGCGGAGGTTTTAATGAACCAGACCCCTTTCTTTGGAGGGGCGAAGGGAGGTAAGGGAAGCTCTTGGTGCTTATGCGATTATTGCTAATTACTGTAATTAAACATTCTCATGGCAGGAATATTTGGTGCCTGAGGTAAAGCTTGTCTGCTTCCATTCATTTTTTTAAACTGTCTTGTGGTGCCCTCTCGAGGTAGAAGAGCAGCCGGCTTTATTTGCAATTACAGCAGCTGAAGCACTAATTAGAAACACAGGTCTTTTTGCAAAGAGGCTGAAAATTGCTGTTTGCTTTGAAAAAAAAAATAAATTTGGTATAACTACCTGCAAAGTCAGTGTTTTTTGGATTCCGGTTTATAAATGCATGCCACTCCCTTTACCTCCAGCTTTTCCACAATATAAAACACTAGAAAGGACAAAAAAGCATGGGGAACTCTTCTTCCCAGTGCCCTGACGGCACAGTAGTGCAGTTCCCAAGAGCGTGAGAGCCTGGATCATTGCAAGGTTAAATGTCCTCCACTTGCGAGAAGGAAGAGAACGCATTTCTCACAATATGCTAATCTCCCTTGAAGTTTAACACAAAATACATTAGGAAATGCCGACATGTTTGGATATTGAAGTGCATTGGGAAACCTTGGCTATTAGGAAGAGGGAACCTCTGGTCCCCAGTTAAATATGCAGTATTGCACTTGTGGGGAAAGTCTGTGAGTGAGGTCTTTGCCCTCCGCATGGGATGAAGCCACACATGTTGGCTGTGGTCACCACCTTACTGTGAAGGACTGCAAGCTTTAGGTTTCTCTTTAAAAGTGACTATTAGATGCTTGTTCTGGAAACATCTCTTGCCAGGTAATAGCAGATTGCCCTCGGGGGACAAGTATTGGCAATACTGTGGGTCCTCAAGAGTTATTGAACTAATTACTTTTGTTTTGGACTGGGGTAGGGTTGAAACTGAAGCGTTTGGGGCAACGATGTGCTCTCTGAGAGCAGTGTAAAGTGTGGGTGCTGCTGCTTTGCTATTTATCTCTCTTCCTGCTGACTAGGATATATTTAATCTCACTATGCAGCCTCTACTGTCATCTTTTCACAAGATCTTAAGGAGTCATTCCAGGCTATTTCTATCTGATCCCATTCAATGCTAGTTTGGGGGGTTGAGGAGACTGGACACAGGAGGCAATTGTTGGCCGTATTTTGTTAAAGTTTGGGTCTTTTCTGACCTCCTGCTACTTCTGGGTGCCCCAACAGTAACATTCAATAAGCAGTTTGTTATGTCCTTTTGACAAAAATTCGCTTTCTTTATTTCAGAAGTTCCCTGTATCATGGGTACCCAGATACCTGCTCCCTCCAGTCCGGATAACCACAGGGTGTTTTATATGCGCTTACCTTTAGAAACGGGAACCAGCGGAGGCTCTACCACCCCACAGAGGTGTTTCACGCAGAGCGTGTGCAGCCACAAGGTCTACCAGCACGCTGGGCCGATGAATGCGACTGGTTCTCTTAGCGAGCGGTGTGACACCTTTTTTACTCCTGATAACAGGACAGCTGTGATTTTCTGAGGCACCTGAACCGGTAGGCACCAGGGGAGCAAGATTTTCTCAAGGAAGGGTTTTTTGCCCTGATTTTCCGCTGCTGCTCTTACAGAACGCAGACTTCATGAACTGCAGCCCCTCCTCCATCCCTTCTTTTATGCTGCAGCTCAGTTTTTGGGGTTTGGAAGGCTTTTCATGTGTTGATTTTGTGCCCATATTGGATACATTTAAAAAATATATATATTTTTTCCATAAATCTCTGCTTCTCATAGATAATTTTTTGAAGGGGACACTTGGAAATAAATGTAGGCAAATTCTGAACAACGTTCTCAATCTGAAGACATAAATCCCCTCCACAGAGCTGTAAATTGAAGACTCAAAGCTCCTGTTGTGTTGAAAAGAGGGACTCTTGGGCCCAACGAGGGGTAAAATCTTAATAAAACCTTTGTTCGCTGTTACAATAGGGAACAGCTAAGTGTGGTTTGGGGTTTCTGCCAAGTTAACCCTGACTTATTCCCACTGTCACAAGTACTGCTAAAAAGCACTTTAACATGTTATTAAAGACAGAGAATGAAAAACAGTTAATACTTTTCATTTTGAATGCCGTATTTAAAGCAAAAGCTTTCATTTTAAAATTGTCTTTTATTCCCTTTCCCTCTCACTACACTAGGGGCTTTAGAGAAAAAAATCGCGTTTTGTGTAGCATTAACTTTCTCTTTGTGGGAAAAAAAGTTAGCTTAAATGGTCCGAAATTTCTACTGTCTTTAATGTTGTTGGAGTCTTATTTTCTGTAGGGTGAAAGCGCAGGTGTTGTGCGCTCCCCCGAATATCAGGCTAACCTGGCTTATCTGATTGTTTCCTTCCGCTCCGGTCTCTTGGTCTCTGCCCATCTGCGGTCTCTCGCCCTGTTGTTCACTCCTGGGGGCAGGAACCATGCCCAGCGCCAAAGGGTTCAGATCCATGATTGGACAGAGGTGCTATGGTAACGCGGATCATAACATCAAAAGCAGTGACAAAATAAGGCAACATCCAGTAAGTATTTCAGCTTCTTATTTCTTCAGTGAACGGAAGCAGACAAAACCTTCTCTCTAGCCCTGCCTTTCATTTGCAAGTACACGGCTAGGGAGTCAGAGCTACTCAACACACAGGCTTGGAAGCCCTTTGGGTGAATATTAGGTTGTACGAGACATTGTTTTAGCTGCGTCTCCATCAGCGGTATGACAAAAGCTGGTATTATCTTGACAACTTAGGAAGAAGGGGAGGAGCGCGGTGGCAGGTCTTCCTGGGTACTCTCCGGTCCAGCGAGGATGCCTTTAGGATCAGAAGCACGGAGGCCCAACGGTGCCACTTTTAAACCAGGATGCCAGCGTGCACTGGGGCGACCGTCACAGCCCCTCCAGCCTCGCGTCCTCCTCTGCTCTCCTCTGGGCCACCCGCTCGTCTAAGGAAAGGTGGCGTCTTTATTCTGGTAGAATTAACTAATCCAAATACGCTTTTGGTGATTTCAATTATAAATGCTTCCTCCCATTCTTAAAATGTTTCCACTTGTTTTCTTGGCAGGACCACAAAGATCTCTCCCGAGAGTTTCACTTAGATATGCACAAAATGAATAGTTTATCTCCAACTCCTGCTGACTTTCATGAACAATTTGATGTAAAAAGCTAAGCTGGACTTCTGCTATCCTGGCTAGCTCAGGAGTACCAGCTTCTAATATTGCATTCACAGACCAAAATAGCCTCTCTTGTTTTAGAGGCCAAAGTGACCTCTCTGGCCTCTACTCACCTGCAACCTTTTTTGGAAATTTCCACGACCTGACCTTTTCCTCCTTTAGCTATCTGGCTGCTTCAGGCTCCAGGACACAGAGGAGTCTCTAGGGCTCCTAGCTGACAGAACTTCTCTTTTGAATGAAAACTGTTTACTTTAACAGAGAAGATTTGACGAGACATATGACGATGATTTTTACTGTTTCTTGTTGATCTCTCCAAGTGTATGAGTGAAGTCAGGAAACACTCTGGTCACTTCTGAAGGTGGACAACTTTTTTATGGGGTTTACTCATATGACCGGTCTCGTTGAAGGCGAGCAGGATTACTCATCTGAGCAATGTCACGCATGTGCCTAAATGATTGCAAGAGACTGAAAGGAGTTGTGAGTAAAAATAATAGCACTACTTCATGTCTCACAGAGCAGCGCCAACAAAATAATGAAGCCATGTGAATAAAGAGCCACGTAATAATCAAGCTCTAAACATTTCTGGAAAATTAGCACTTCTTCCATAACAGCAACAACTGCTGGGAAAATGGTACAAAATATTAACTGTCAGGTTAAGCACAACTTAATCAACATGTGCTGAGTCCCACTGATGTGTCCTCAAAACTGTTACTTAAGTACTTGTTAGAGCCAATTAAATAAACAAAATTTTAAAGCCTAATAGCATAAAACACATAAATAACATAAAAGAGCTGTAACGGTTGAATGGGTTGGTGTTTAGCCCTTCTTGATTTAAAACAGTGAAGTGAAAAATGTTGGGGCCCTTGAAGGTGATTTTGAAGATGAGGAAGTGACTGTGCTACACAAACAGCAATCAGAGACAATTAAGAGAACTGGGACAAGTGCCTCATTCTCTCCACAGACTGCATGGGAAATTGCACTTTACATTTCAGTCTCGTTGCATTTAAAATAAGGCCCCCAGCTATGTCATTTTTCAAGTCCAACTCAAATCAAAAGATGTTGCTTAGATTCTTCCCATTACTCTAGAAGTGAAAGGAATGATTGCCTATGCTGATGAGCCTAGAAGATTGTCTTGGAAAGAATTTGACAGTTTTGTCTACCAGTCCCATTATAATGTTATTACTGCCCCCGAAGAAGACTGACAGAGCCTGAATACCAGAATAACTAGTGGGGTGGTTTAGGATAGCTCTCTGCTGCTGCAGGTTTCACGTCGTTTCTCCGCACAGTACAGAAGCTGTGCGCTACGCTGTGCATGTGTTTTCTTTTAAAGCTTAATCTGATGAAGATTCTTAGACTGTGTAGTAAGAGAAGAACAGAAAATATAAGCAAGCTAAAAAAAACCATTTAAATGTAAAGAATGAAAATAAGGAATTTTGGAATTAATTCTAAATCCTTATTCCATATTCATGTCTAATTAAAACCCTATCCCTGTACTGAACGCGCAGCCCATGAACGCTGTTTTCTACAAGAACTTTCTGGTAAGCACAGAGAGGTTTTAGTACATAATTCGGAAATTTATGGAAGTGCTGAAGTTGCCTCCCTTTTGTAATCTTCTTTGCCATGACAAGAGCACACGGAGCTTTCAGAGCTCCTGTAGCTGTTTTGGTTTGTCAGAATACTCTATGAATTGAGCACCTCAGTTTTTAAAGTTGCTTAAATACATATTTAGGTGACTTAAATTTCCCTTTTTGCAAATGCTGGTCTGCATGTCCTTCAGGTAATACAGTAACTCTCGCTGGTGTTCATACTGCTGTGAACAAGAGGCAACTCTGAAGTAAGATGAACATACTGCATTAAGTTCTTTACTAAAAAGTCAGTGCTCTTTTAGGTAACGCACGTTCAAGGCAGATGGCTTTTGAGCAGGGGCACCTGCTAGCGGCTGGGCAGGGCTGCACCGTCTCAGGCGCAGGGCTCAGCTGTGAACACCTGGCTCTGTATCTCCTCCTTGTTGCAGCCTGCAAGAGCCCTGGACCCGCAGGAAGCGCAACCTGCAGAGCCGCTTGCTTCCCCCGGCCCCTATGGAGCCGCGGGGGCTCCACGTGCTTCCACCGACCAGCCCCAGCAACCCTTCCCGCAACCAGCCCCGACTTCTGGTCGCTGTCGTGAAAACCATCAGATCCTCCGAGGGGCTGTGCTGTATATGTCGAAGTGATCCAAGCTTTGCCATAGGAAGTTTTCCCAAGGAAGTATCAATGTCAATCTCACCTCACTGTTTTTTTTTCTTTGCATAAGGCACTTTTTTTCACTTAAAAAGATGTTTGCTTTGTTTTCAAATGAAAAAGCCTCTAAATGTAAATGTTTAATTAAAATGCTAGTTAATACAAAGTTAATGTGAGTTATCTCTACACAGATATGATCAACTGTGCCTAAACCAGCTGATCTTAGGAAAGAAGAACTAATACTTAAGCCATGCATCTATTTCACAATACATCAGTATGGACAGCCAAGTCCTGAAAATAAAACAAAAGTTATTATGTCAAAAATGATAAAAAGGACATAAAAATTTTCAGTTATTTCAGGATGAAAGATTTAAGCTTTTACTTCTCACTGTGTAACAACTAACTGAGAGATAAAATGTGGGTGAAATGACAGCCTGATACTTGCCTTCCTCCATCCAAAACAAAAGCTACCTAGATCTTTGAAGGAAAAAACAATGCCTTGTTGATGTGTGAGGACTGCGGAGCAAATATGCTGACTGAAATTAAGAGGAATTTGTAAAGTAAACAGGCTGCTTCCGAGAGAGGTACAGAAATTTGTTATTTATAAATTGCAAAGGAACCCAACAAGAAACCTTCTCCAGTGTGGTGTCAGGAAAGAAGTCCATCTAAATCATCATTCACATATGGAACTATACAAAAGAAAAAAAAAACCTGAAAAGCCACATTCACTGCGTTCAGAACCTAATGCTGGTGCTCAAACTCACGATGAATAGTGTCTCCAGCAGAAACCTCATTCATCTCAGTGCGACTTCTCTTGGAGCATTGTCCTGCTCATCTAATGACGGCAAAGTCAGGTCCTAACCTGCTTGCTTTTAAAAAAGTTTTAAGAATATATTTAAAATACTGTAAGGGCAAATTCTTATCACAATATAATCAATGGGAGTTTCATGACTTAGTTTCTATATTATACAATAATACCTTTTCTAATATTTTCATGTATCTCAAATGTGTACTTCTTAACTGGAGGGATATGTAGATGTATAGTGGAAGCAAGATAAAAATGCAGTATTTCTTTATTATTGTCTATTCACTAGTAACTCTATGGCTATACATTAATATCTCTACATCTATTTCTAAAATAGAGCTGAAAGACCAGTGGGAGCAAAATACCAACTTGAGATAGCAGTCTAGCAAGCAAAGCAATGCTGTCACTGAAGAGGGACTTCTAGCAGAAGAAGTGACACTTGCAGTTACTAAGACTGTCAGTGCAAATACATGTTGCTTTGGTACCCGGGATAAAGATCAGGCCAACGGAAGAGCTGGCGACATGCCACGCAGACAGATGGGTGAGCAACACCGAGGCCGTGGAGGAGCAGCAAGTGCGGATTCTGCAGGCGGCGCTCCCAGCTGGGAGATGCCAAACAGCTGGCCAGCCTGAATTTTTTAAAAACAACTTCTGTTTTAGGAAATGTCACAGTTTGTTGGTTCAAGATGACGTAATGGACCAAATAAAACAGGTATAGGAAGGGGTATTGTTAATTAATGTTAGATTTGGCTTGAGATGTATAAAAAGGAAACGAAGATGGGGCTTTCTCTGAGCCCTGGAGAGAGCAAGAATAAGGGATGCCTTAACAAAATTCCCTTTTGTTATTCTGGGCTAGGGCAAAACCAGATCCCATACACTGCTGAGCAGAACAGCAGATGGAGTGCCAAAGCTTCTAGTTAGAGAAAGGGAGGCCAAATAGTTTGAATTCAGAAGCTGGAATTCATCATAAGCTCAAACTTCAGCCTTCCTCTCCAAAGAGGAGCAGTCAGGGTAGGGGCACCATGGGATGACTTCTTTTCTGGGACAAGGGCAGCATTTACTAGACAGGGCAAACTTGGACTCTTGACTTACTAAAAGCTGGAACCCTGAAACCCACAGATGAAACTCTGGTGCCAATGCATTTTGTTTCTGAAGAAAGCAGTTCAAAAGAATTTCTCTGAATTTAAATATTTAGCTTTAAACAGCTATTTGTCTAGCACACCAAATATCAAGCATTTAAATTAATTTAAATAATTCAGGCATAGGTAAAATCAGGAATTTGCATGATTGGTCCTCATGTACATTAGCATCCCTTTTGCAGTTGACTTACAATATTTCATCCCTTCTGGTTGCAGAATAGGCACGGGATTCTCTGGCCGATATTCTATCCTGTATTATATTCTGTCTTCTAATAATCAGCCCAAGCTGCATTTCAAACACCACTTTGTTGCCATTTTTTTGTATTTCATTGATTATTATTTCTTTCAAAATAATGAATTGCACCAGTATTTTTCCAGTGTTGATGCATATTGGACAGTCAGATCTGGAGTCATCACAGGTTACTCATTTGCGTCTGAACTCAGCTTATATTTAACCCTGGAATAACAGTGATAAAAGGTCAGCAAAAAAAAAAAAAAAAAAAAAGAAGAAGAAGAAAGAAAAAGAGAATGGACTGAGTGCATTCAGTGCACTCAATATCCTGTCCAGTCACAGCTGGTTAGAAAGGAACAGGATGAGTGAAAGGACAGATAAAGAGCACAGATTTCTCATTTTTGGATCTGGTTTAGATTTGCTAAATCAGAAAGCTATTACCAGATAAGAGCACTTATTTATTGCTAGGCCAATCTGTTTGAGTGCAGCAAGGGGCTGACAGAACAAATGACGTTGGCAGACATCCCTGTGTTATTGATCTTTGTAGAGGGGACGAGTGTATTTAGTTGATCTGGAACTTTGTTATCACACTTGCACATCATCAGATTAATGTCAAGGGAACTGAGTGGCAATTACAAAATAACATAACAGGAGTCTATTTTGTTGGCAAAGAAAAACCGTAAAGCAGTGTCTTTAATGAATACTGGTATGTATGTTATATAAACTTTTTTTTTTTTAAACTCATGGCGCAAACAGGACCTTTCCATTAATGCATTTGGCTAAGAACTTTGTTCTTCTATCAGAACCTATCAGTACCTGCTAATTTTGCACTGAGATGGGCAAGCAGCTGCACTTCTGGGGCTTCTATAGATGATGCTTACAAGCTTAATAAAAATTATATGCCTACGTTACATTACAAAAAAAAAGAAAGAAATACATTGAAAGAACATTAAGAGTATGAAGCAGCCAAAAAAAGCAATTGAACTTATACGTTATATTTTAGGATGAAATCTTCATCTGAGGACTCCAACAGCATGTCCAAACTAGTGGACCCAATAATGCTTCTAATGCCGTCTCAGGACAAGACTTTGGTACATCCCTCCATCTTCCACAGCCTCTACAGTTCCCACATAAAGGAAACATGCACCAAGGCCTGCTGGTGGATTTGCTGTATTCAAGAGGTCTCTCATTTGGGTGATCAGAGGACCAAGACCACAGCTGTCAGTTTAGACATCATCTAAATGTTGGCCCTATCTTGGCTCTCGTGTGCAAAGATCAAGCAGAGAACATTGTGCACCACAGGCAGAGAAAAAGAAAACATTACCGTGACCCCTGCACTGAGTCCGTGTTATAAGAGGTGAATCTGGATTTAAGTCTTTCTCAGCTTTTTTAAGATCACTAATTCTCTTGAAAGAAACAAAACAACACACATACTTGTGTGTGTGCAAACACAGAGAATAATTAAAAGAATTAACACGGGACTTAGTGTGTATTGCAGACCAAGATCCTTGTTAAGTGGAAATTTGCCATATGCTCTCCACCATGAGACACAAAGAAGAGCCAGTTTACATACTATCTTAAACCTCGATTTTGCTGTGGGATTGAAGTGCACATTGCTGTCTACTGACTGATTTAATCTAGAGCATGAATGTTTATTTTGAGGACTGTATATCAAGGCTACTTGGAAGAAGTTTTTTTGAAACTCGTTTCCTCTCAGATGGCTGAGCTTTTATTTTGAGGAGAAAGTAATGCAAATAATAAAATGCTGGAGGTGCCAGTGGGCTTAATGTAAAGAAGACTTGGGGGTTTATATATGCCTTTTTTTTTTTTTTAAACAGTCCAATTATGTACCACATAGGAGCAACTGGGCTAACAACAGCCATACGATGGAATAGTGTAATCCGGTTGTGGGTCTAGCTCCATGAGACAGACTCCAAGTAGATGAGTTTTAAATCTCCTTAGAATTAAGAAGAACCCAGCAACCAAATTAATTGTTTTGGAAAAATCCTCCTTTATGGATCATGAAGAGGATAAAAAGGGAAAAAAACATGTCATCTGTAGTGGTTAGTCAGATGTTCTTTTGGAGTTACAACGATTTCCTCTCTGATTCCTCTTCTTGTTGACATTCCCGTTAAAAGAATAGAGTACTATGTTCGTTGCCTTAGTGCTACTCATCCTTGTGTACATTACAAAATCTTTGCATTAAGCTACCCAAATGGATTGAATCATATTGTAAGGCAGACATTAAAAACAATTGCACTCAGCTGTAAGCATGCATAAAAGCAAAGTATAAACTGATACACTACGATACAAGTGATAATAATTGCTGGTACACTGTACAGTAATTTGTTTCAAATAGGTGAGTGGACCCAGACACCTGAGAGTGTGCATAAGTCTGGTTTAGCAGAACTGAATTATTTTAGTCTTTGGATTTTTAATATTTATGTACTTACCCTTTTACCAGTGAGGTTGTGATGCTTTGGAAAAATACATTATATGTATTATTAATGCCATGTTTAAATAATGGGAGACAATTAAACAATCACTGGGTAACAGTTTCCCAGGTGTATTTCTATTTATATATTTTGTAGCTATTGTAGCTAATGTATTCCCACAGAGGCTACGTTACTTAATTACCCAATGCTTTTAAAGTATTTTGGTAAAAATAGGTGTGCAAAAAAGGTATTATTATTTCAGAGATGGCATAAAAGCAGCTTCATTAAAGAGGCTGGTACTAATAGTCCTTTAATACAGAAAGCCAGGAGACAGTTCTTCAACATGGTAAATTAAACAGTGAAATATGCCAATTTTGACTTGATTTCTGTCTGGCTAAACTACCCTACATTCATTTGCTTCAGCTTTAAGCCCTTCCATTCTAGTATTCTGCAGCCCCAGTTACAGAATTGCAGCTTGCTTTTCACCTATCTTCTAACAGTTTAACATAGATGTCTGGGTCCAGTCCATTGTTCCAATTGTATATAGTTTAAAAAGCTCTGCAGTATTTTACTCTTTCCATTATATCTTGGCTTCCCTGAGCGCTCTGCTCGCTGCATTTTGCTTGTACTGGCTCTGTTTTCTAAACCCATTTATGCCTTTTTTTCTGTACACACTTGTTCATTGGGGAGCTTAAATTGACTTCTCTCCATTCTGTTTCCTTAACTAAAAACGCACCATTAAGGTTGATTGAAGTCTTTTGAAAACACTTCATAAAAAATGAAAGGCCATAAGAAATTAGGCTACCAGTGTTTGCAAATACCTGTTTTCAGCCAAATTGATGGGAAGGAATAAGAACTGAAATTTAAAAATGCTACTGATGATATATATTTGTTTGCTATTTATTTTTATGAGAATAGAAGAAGCACATGTAAAACATTTTGGGGAATAAAATATCAAGACGTTAATAAAATACGCCATGCAGTAGCTTTTGTCACAGAAAACCTTTTCCCCCAAAAAACATCAGGCACAGTTCTGAAGAGAGAAAATGGCAGAATGAACAGAAACATCTCGATCACGGTTATTATTTTCATAGCTTTGGTTTTAAAAAAAGTAATTCTCATAGCTTTGTTTTTTTAAAAAAATTAATTCTCAAATATTCCTCTTCAGAGATTCCCGAAAGCTATTTCTTTTTAAAAGAAATATTTATACCACAGAACACCATATTTTGTCAGGAATAGAAAGAGTTCTTCAGAAATTGCTTTACAAGTGGGAGAAAAAGAAAGGTTAATTAAATCAGTGAAACTTTAAGTCTCCTTTCAGCACAAAACATCTGTGCAGTGGTTAAGGATATTAAGTATGTTTTACATTATGTTCATGTACACTTAATAAACAAAGAAACCTCATTTCAGAAAACACCCAACAGGAGTAAGAAAAGTCATTCTGAACAGCATGCTGAATTGTCAGGGAAACTTTTACGGACATATGGAAATACATCTTACCTTAAAAAGAGAAATATCAAGAAGGATTTGCACAAAGTTAAAAGCAAAGCAAGTGCTTTAGAATCAAAAGTGATTACACTGAAAATGGCAGCTTGCTTGTCAGAGCAGCTGAGACAGCTCCCTCACCAAACAAAATGCTAATCGTTCCAGCTGTTTCCAGACTCTCCTAATATTGCTGCTTATCCTTAAAAATATATACGTTAGAATTTTGTAATGCTCTAAAAGAATAATTATTGGATTTTAATTTATTCTTAGATAATTCTTCAGACAACTGTCAATCATGTTTTATTTACAAGACATATTACTTGTGTGTTTTTTTTTTTCTTTTCAGAAATGGATATATTCATTTTGACAGTCATCCTGCTAAGTGGAGACATCTAAAATGCAGAAGACTTTCAGTACATCACTTCTGTTACAGAACACTATCAAAACTAGTTTGCATACTCTGAGTATTACAGTTTTAGTAGACTCTTTCCAACAAAAAAGTCTTAATAAGGAAAAAAAAATCCCCAAGATCAAACTCAGGTTTGAATTCAACATCAAACAAACTTGCAAATGAAAGCTATTGCCAGATTTTGCCTTTAATAACACAATCCATTTAGGATTGTTGTTCCTTTTTATTTTATTTTATAAAAGCAACAGAATGAAACCCCAGACCTCAAATACAGCAGTATTTTATGGTGTACGTGAACACAAATTGTAGCATACTGTATCACTTCCTTTAAGAATTCTCCCGTTAATGGAGGGAAGGAGCAGCGAGATCAACAAGAAAAGTAGCTAAGTACAAGGAGGTCATTCAGAAGCTATGAGTTCTATAGCAGAGGTACAAGAAAACCCTGTCACTTTCCATCCCATTAAACAAGCTATGAGCTATGTGTTAGCCTCACTGGGATTACCAGCAAACCTCTACCAAGATGTGTGCTAGCTCTTGCTCACATCCTCTATCAATTATTTAGTTCCTTTTATGCAAATAATGTTTCGTAGAAGCAATGGAGAAATCCATAATGGGAAGAAGAGCGACATCCACTTAGAGGAATTAAATGATTGATGAAAAGAACGACACTTTACAGACGGGAGCTATTGAAATGGTACAGTACCAGTACCTCTTAAATGCCTGTGTGCATACACAGATGGGGAAATTCAAAGTTTTGTTTTGTTTTTTTTTTAATCATCAACTTTATACAAAATTATATAACAAGGCAATAGACAGACTCCTACATTCACAGTTCTGTCCAGGGGACAGTCGCAGAAGTGAGGCCTCTGTAGCAGATCTGTCTTTATTCTTCAGGCTCTAAGCTTTCATTTTGTATTTTGCATGTTACATACATTGTATGTAACAAGTCTGGCTGCAAATGGCATTTAAAGAGAGGCTTCACTGTTCTTTAGACTCAGAAGCCAGAAAAAAACTAAGGGCCACTCCGGCATTCTTTTTTCAGGCAAAATGTCCCATTGATTTCAATGCATATATAGGATCAAAACTATTCTCTTCTGTGGCACCACTGAAATTCACTGGGCCAAATTTCCTCATGGTGTATGCAGAGGCAAGTTCGTTCCCTTCAGTGGAAGTAAGCTTGTTGAATGAGATTCAACAAAGATGCTCCGAGGAGGCTTGCTTTCTTCTGAGATCCTTCCCATAGAAGAGATTGATAAGTAAATCCCGACAATCCTGGGTGCATCCAGCCAAAGCACTGCACGTGTCTCTACTGCTAGCCTTTAAATCCTTGTCTGGCATTTTTCTTGAAGGTTTATCCCTCTTCCATTTAGTAACCTAATTATAGTTTTCCTGCCAAATGTCTGTGAAACGTTTGACCACTCACGTCTGGGCTTGCACTGGTAAGTTTGGGAGTGGTGATACCCTACTAATGCCTCTCCACTGCAAAGGCCATGGCAGAGTGGCTTGTCACAAACATACACACTTCAGTTGGGGTGAGAAGGACCTCCATCACCCTTCATACTCCAACATAATTTAGAGTCTCATAATAATCCCCAAATTTTACACCAGAGAACCAGAAGCATGGATATAACACTACAGTCTCAAGGCCTTTATCTCCTTTCTGCTGCAGCCCCTTTTGCCACACTTTCATAGTGTTCATAGTTGCATACAAGGAGCATGGATTAAAATCAAACAAAATGTTATTAAATATATCAACTTAATTTTGGGAGAAAACATGTAAATTTTAGGAAACTTCTCACTGAATTTGAATTTTCTGGAATTGATATATATGATACTAAATCTCCAGTGTTGTACCAGTGTGTCCTAGACATGAAGAGATCTCTTCTAACAGCTTTGTAATGTGAATGCCCTGTATATTTATGGTGCTTCTGCATTTAACTATCTTTAATTATACTGTTACTTATAATGGAAAATTTTTGCTAAAACAGGAGATGTTGAAAGTGTGTTTTAATGGAGTGCAGTTACCTCCAAGAACAGAATTATGCTTCCATTACAAAATTCTACACTTAAAAAGCCCTGGCAACAGGCAAAGGCAGAATTTAAAATCCCTGAAAGACATGGAAATAAAAAAAAAAATTATGCACAAGCATAGGTAAGTCCAGAGAATTGAAAAGAAGGAAGGCTAGAGCAGCTACCCACACATTTCTAATTTGGCATTCATCAAGTTGTGCATTTACAGTCTACGGAAAGAGCAGTTATTCTCCTGTAGCAGGCTGCGAGAGCAATTCTCTCCACCTCGGATGGGTGTCGCATGCCACAGAAGCTCAGAGCCCTTTAGGAAACTCTGGCTGCCTTAAGGCACAGGATATTTCCATGCGGATTATACCAGGGGCTTTCTACAGGGTTTAAACTTGTGAGGAGAGCATAAGAGCAAAAAGCTGTACTGAGCAGTCTCTGCAGAGAACTGTATGAAGTCACTCTCGCCCCTTTCCCCTCCCCTTGTCCCTACTGTGAATAGGCCAATTGTGAAGTCTTGCCTTAAAAGCAGATTGTTACCTGGGGGGGGGCCGTGACTGACCTTGTACAGGGATCTGCAGCATGAGGCCACGGGTACCACGTGCTGCATGAGCAGTCCTGCTCTTCTTTCTCCTCAACACAGCACTTTCACAGCCAGTTCACTCACAAGGGGCTATCTTCCTTCTGTGCTGTTCCCCTACCTCCACCAGCTACTCACTCGCATGCTTCCTTCTCCCTGGGGCTCGCTGCAGAGGTAAAACTGCTCTCCCTGAACATAACTGCTACGTCCTTCTTCAGCTCCCTCCACCTGTCCTGCAACGACCAAACCTGACTGCTAGCAGCTAACAGCCAGGCAGTGACCTTTAGACGTAAGTGATCCAATTTCTTTGTACAAAAAATAAAACCAGTGACACTCTGACCTATTTCCCAAGAAGTCAGGGCACAAAATTCATCAAAAAACAAAGTTAATCTGGTCCCAAAGACATGTGGTAGGCTGTGCTGTCCTCACAGACCCCTGTTGAGCTCTGTAGCACTACACAGGTCTTTCCTGGTTTTCTAAAACTCAAAAGGGGACCTAAACCTTTGACTGTAATCTCTTAGGCTGGTACAAATGTACACTAACTTGGAGGAAGTCAGAGGAGAGTCTCTGTTATCCTAGGTACTGTTAACACGCGCTGGTAACCCTGATCCAGAAAATCCACAGTGCAACAAAGACACCTCGTGGCTGTCCTGCAAACCGCACATGAGACAAAGAAAACTACCGGCTGAGAAGGGGATCTGACCGAAACATGAATGTCTGCGGTCTGGTAACAATCTTTGTACTTAGTACCCGCCAGCTACTTGTAAATAAACTAACGCTAATCCCTCTTTCAGATCAAAAATATATTAAATGAACATAATCATTTCTTCATTACAAAAATTAAAACATGTAATTCACAGAAAATGATGTTTGTTTCCAAATTAAACAAATGCAAATTATGAAATTTAAAAATCACAATAACTTTAGTAGCCATTTAATTTGACCTGATATGTGAAGTGAATGCTATGAAAAGTATATTAAGTCTGGAAGTAAGCTCTTACATTAGAGATAGTACTCTAAAATCTTCTAAGCACTTTAATTTAAAGAATAACATGGTAACTTACTAGCATTTACTTTTAAAATACTTAAAATACACTAAAATACTTACAATTTTACTAAAAATCAGCAGTTACAATAACATGTTGATAGTTTGTCATTTATACCAATGCAACCCTGTGATATACTTTAAAACATAATTTTGAAAATTAATTGTATTTTTAAAAAATAAGTGCAATATTGAAGTCCATAAGATGTACTTTTGTTACTGTTCCTTGTATCAGTGTTCACATTTGTTCACACATACACGCACACAAATATATGTATATGTACATACATATGAAAAGCCCTATAGATATAGTAAGTGCATGTATTATAACCAAGTGGCGAGTTTTGTTATTACCTACAACTGTATTTCTGAACGGCTGAACAAAACTTGCTTTGTAAATTTACCAGCATAAAACCTTGATTCAATACATACTGATGACTTACTTTCTTCCTTAACTTTACAAGAAAATTCATTATACCACGATCCATGATATTTTCACAGTGTATTAAAACTGAAGAGTAATTAATTCAGATCATGAGGCTGTTGGGAAAAAAAACAAACAGTATGGAGTAAGGGTGGAGAGATCAAACACTGCCCTCCATTTCACCAGTGGAAATCTGAAGAAATCATATTGACTTCAGACTTCTTGTCAGCTAAGCTCAGGAATTTGATTACTGATTTATAACAGGGTGAGTGAAAACAGAACAAGCCGAAGGGATCTCTTTGTGTCCCTTAGGATCCAGATATTCTACATGTGCAGAATGCTTGCTTCACTGAATTCAAGAATTTTATTAGTTAATTCATGTTTCATTCATTCATAATTCATTTTTATACTGTGATTGTGAATGCAAGTACAAAGGGCCAAATTCTCCCTCCTGTAACACCACTTGAGTTTGTGGAGCAATCCTCAGGAAGAATTTTTCCCAGAGTTTCTCTCATTTTCACAGATGTTATTGACTCTTATGATCAATTTAGCTTGGAGAGACTATTGGCTGGCTTCCTGTAAAAAAAGAAACAATTCAAAGTCAAACCATAGAGACTTTGCTTTAAAAAAAGATATATTAATTTAGGGAAGTTAAGACATTAATAACCTGTTAAGTCAGGTACTGTGGTGGCAACAGCTTTATTATGTACACTTCATGGATGAAATCAGGACTTTGCTGAAGTAACTTGGAGCTCTGTCACTAATACAGACAGGCCTAGATTTCGCCATGTATTTTAGTACCCCCATGTGCTTTTCAAGCATTTTAATAACTTTTTTAATGAAGAAGAGATGATTCATAAAGAAGATCTGATACTGAAGTCCTTTAGGGCCAGATTTGTAAACATACTTAGGTATTGCTTCGCTGGCCCTGCAAGACCTAAATATCTTACTAGTTTCAATCCCACTGAAAGTCAACTATCATATTCCCCACATGAACCGGTGGTTCACAAGTGACAAGCAGAGCACTATGCCATTTGTAGTTCATAAACATCCTGTTGCATCTGCTAACTCAGTCCAGTCTAACTTGTTGACTTCTCTGGACACTCAGAAAGCTTTTAAAGCTGCTCCAGTTACATAATCACAGCATGAAAACCGTACAGACCCAACATGAGGGAGCCTGTGTCCCAGAACGTGACCTGAAAGAACTCCATAAGATAATAATGTATTGTCTTGTTATCACTCTCATCTACAACCAGCTGATGGATGGAGTGATCCCCTACTGCTTTGTGCCATCAAAGGATAAAAAGCCAACACTCTCAAACACAGGTGTTTCCATTCCAGTTCAAATACCTCTTTTTGATTGCCTCTTTTTAGTGGAATTTGCCTTCTATTGAAATATGATTTACAACTACAATAATGAAAACTGGACATGCTGAAGGCTGGAATATCTTAATATTCAAAAAAGCAAACAAATTTGAAGCTCTGTTACAAGCAGGGGACTGTCATGGGGAGTCCACTGATAAAGCAAAGTTCGGTTTTGCAGAGTAAGTAGGGATTCGAACTCCTATTTTTGTACACGAAGCAGAGAATGCCTTCCCCAAACACAAATGAGCTCTCTGAAAGAGTGAATAGTCTAAGAAAACGCAAGCAAACCCTTTTGTTACTTTTTGAAATAAAATGAAATGAAACTGTATCTTTCAAGAGCTTTGCCTTCCTGTATGAGTCATTTCTTTTTCTGATCATAAAAGAGGAAAAACACATGCATTTTAAACTTTCAAGAGAAATATATACATTATACATAGACTACACTTGAATAAATTAGGTGGCAGTAAATCTAAGTTATTAATAAAAATCATGTACAAGTGTTTTGATTAAATAGGTCACATATAGACTTAGGGCAAGAATTCAGCTGACTCCAAAGGGTAACTGTCTTAATATTGGTACATCAACCAATCGCTCTGTGGCATCCACAGCTAATTTTCACGCAACAATTCCAGGACTCACTAGCACAAGAGACTGGACACAGTGAATTAAAGTCCACACTGATAAATGAATGGTAGCTCTCTTAAAAGATCTCATGGCTGCATGGTACCTTGAATATCAATGGAGCAAAGGCAACAGGACAGAGGGCAGACTTTGGCGTTGAAAAAGTATTGTCAGAAGACCTGAAGAAACCTTAAAACTGAAACTTTTTGGACTCAGGAGACTTGGATCTTCCTTCCTACATAGATACATGGTCCATGTTGAATTTACATTACAATACAAACTAACTCATTGACTACAGATTAAGGAGGAGATGCATGAGTTCCTATCTTTGCACTTTTCTGGTGATGCAAAGCAACTGTAAACACAGCTGAAATGATTACTGCAGTCTTCCTGCTTTGATACATCAGTGAATCTTCCCTGAAGCTAAAAATTAAAAAGTAATAGGGACTAAAGACAGATCCCATGTATCTGAAATAATGAAAATTGAATAACAGCATTCTTGTTTGGTCTCTTATTTAGGGTTGTATGAATTTCTCATTATTAAAAAAGGTTCCATTAAAATAGAAATTAATGTGTAAATATCAGTAACAAATGTAAAAATGCTAAGAGATGGTAAAACTATCCTCAAGCTGAGTGTTTTAAACTTGAGAAACTCAAGGAAGATAATACTTCAAAGAAAACCACAGTAAGGTAGGAAGTATACAGTTAAGATACATGAATAGCTTAAACTCTGCCTGAAGTGATGCCATGAGGGGAAAGGTTAAAAAAAGTCCCTATTTGTCCTAAAACACCACTTCATCTAATTTGGGATGACATCACTAGTATTGCTTAATCAGAGGAAAACATTTTTTATGACGATCTGGATGCCTTTGCTGTGTTCTTCTAATTTTTGCATGTTGGATTTCATGAAAAGCAAGATTAAATTTGAACCTCACAGACTCTTTATGTATAGTTTTGTAATGTTACGACACGCTGAGGGGAATGGGAAGAGATGAAAGAACACATAGCATGTGAAGAAAGGCAAACACACCTCGTCAAAGAGGATTCTTGCTACACCTTCTCACCTACCTTATTTAAAAATCCATGGTGCCCATGTGTTTTTTTATGTGTGTGGATCAATCCACAACACAGGGAAGGAGTCACACATTTAAGTCAGAAAAACCCACTTTATGAGTGAAACAGAAGTCCCTGTAAAAGCATTCTGGATAGTACGCAGTTAAGGTAGAATTCAGTCCTGTGAAGAGGCCAACTTAAATCTACGCTTAGGGGGAATTTTCCCTGAGGAAATCAGTCACGATGAGTAATGTCACTTCCTCTGATTATTGCTATCTTATCTGTAACGTGTATCAGCATGGTACTACCTGGTAGAATAAGGTTCACTCGAACTGTTTACCACTTTAGAGACTTTGGAAACTGCTCCTATCCCCTTTGTGCATATGGCAACACCAATGGCAGAAGGATGTGTGAGAAACATCTTTGGGAACAAGTCCTTAAATAGCTGTCTCTTTTTCATTGGCAAAATAAAACCCACAGTTTTTTAACACATTTTTCTAGCAAGGAAAAGGCTTATACCACGGTTTATAGGTATAATAATATATGAAATATGCCTAAGAATAATACTCATTTGGGACTGAATCTTTCAAGAAAAGCAACTGTTCGTATTGATTCCACAAAGAATCATCTCACTGATCTACACAACTGATTTTGAAGGAATCTCTTCAGATAGTAGATTTAAGTAATCAAGATGGAAATGTAAAAATCACAGCATCAAACCTGTCTGTTCATTTCCCCATTGTAGAGAAATATTTGATACAATAAGAAAAATTGGTGTAATATTTCATCACACGCTGGCCCATTTCAGTTGCTGGCACTCAATGATAGCAAGATACTGTGATCAGTATCACAATATTCAGACATATTTAATCACAGTAACAGCTTCACTCTTACATTCCTGCTCCTGTACTTAATATTTTTGATTACTTAACAAAACAAGACTGAAAACAAAGAATAAACCCAAAAGTCTTGAGCTAGCAATAGAACAGGACTAACAGGGATTTGGGTGATACAAGCTTATTTCTGTTCAACAGCTGACCCCATTTTACAGTCATTGTTCTAATTGCAAAATTGTAAGTTGTTTTCTCCTCTGTCTTTCTAGATGCATTGTGAGTTTTACCAGAAGAAAGAGAAAAAGCACATTTTTGGTGAAGCTGGAAACTGAGGAAAAGAAAAATTGGCAGCATTTGGAGAAAGAAAAGTAATATTTTCTCGCACATGAGGCAAAGGAAGGAAGAAGAGAAGTGCTTTGGATGCAAAACCAAGAAAAAGAAAAGCAGTGTTTCAGTCTGGTAGCAGCCTCACCTGCCTTTATTTTCTCCGTTGTTCTGATGTAGTTGGGTGGTTCGAGAAGTAGCACTGTGGTGCGCCAAATGATTTAGAAGATTAGCTGCTGCTCCTTTGGCTTGCCAAAGAACTCTTTCTGCATGGATGCCTCGAGGATTATTTGTTATAATTCCTGGGTTCTTAGACTTATCTGCAACACAAAATGCACATGGATATTCTCCCTACACAGCCTTTCCCAGCTACCAATCACCAAGAATGCCATTCATTCCCCTTTTCTTCCTCCTAATTTTCCTAGCCAGAACAATGATGTTTATATCATTTCCTTTGAGGTTTTAGCACAGTTAAAATTTTAATTTACAGACTGAAATTGGTGCCCATTGTTTAATAAACAAATAAATCATTAAAAAAGTAAAGCTTTTGAAAACTCTGAAAGGCTAATTCTTCAATCAATGATTCGGACTGAATCTGAAGATCCAAAACTAAGGTGAAGAACACCTGGAAAAGATATATATTCCTCCTGAAAACACATGTATTTCCCAGCTGTGGGAAGGTTGTTAGAAACTTACAGGGATGTAAATGTATTGCAAAACAAAAAATAATTATACCTGCTGCAATATTCACTGCTTTAAACGTAAATAAAATTTGTTAATTACAGATTTGCTTGCAAGATACCCTGGGAAGATCAAAATGCCCTTGTTAAAACTGTTTTATATGGGCCATGTAATATCTAGCATGAGGGAGTATAACTACATGAAGTATTCAGGAAAGGAACACTTGGCTTATGCATATTTTTTATGTTTGTTTATGCTTACTTTTATTTGACACAGTCAGTACAGGCTTTTCAAGTTTGTGATGAAATGTAAAATCAGAGCCAAAGAAACGGTTTAAGTTTTCATTCAGATTCACATTTGTTATTCTGAGAGGAAAATATCTTGGAAAGTTTGCTGGCAATGCAGGAAGTCCACAGGCTTCTGGAGAGTTTGCAACTTGGAAACCCTTGATAAGGAGAGACAAAAATAAAGATTCAATGTCTTGGCCCTTATGATAGAAATGTCTTTTTTGGTTTGTAGTAATAACACAGTAATGATCAACTTTTTGTCAGTAAAGGATCAGTTCTTCAAAGTACTGTCATCAGCTTAAGATTTTACTATTGAACTTTCTAGATGAGTTGTTGGACAAAAACAGAAGCTATGCAAATTGTATATATTAAAAAGCATCAGTAGCTACAAAACTCAAATGCTTGGAACAAAATTGTGAACACTTCCAAGAACAAACCTACTGTAAAGCACTGGAGCTGATTTTACTGAAAAAGATGGAAAACAATACATTTTCATATGTAAACCAATTACAGAGGATGGTTGGCAAGGGGCTGATAAAAATTCAGCTTTGGGAGGATCTTTATAATATTTAGAAATACTTAGTAGTTCATAAGTCTCACTATGTGAACACAGCTTCCTGTAGCAATTGATTTAAAGCTGTGTGCCAGACTGCTGATTTCCTAATTTTGTTAAAACTGAGTACAGTACAGTGACAATGGTAATTGATTGCCTCCTGTAAGTCAGTTCTAATTCAGCAGTGAAAACCTTAAGGAGATTTAATCAATAGAATGAAAAAAGAAAATAATATTATGTACAGAGTGCTCTGGTGTCAACCTAAAGCAGTACTAAATAAAGTGCTAACCTACCTTCTGCTGGGAAAATCTCTTTTGAAGCTTAACATCAAAAGCACTTTTTAAGCTTAAACAATACCATACGGTTTCAATTCTTGCTTTTTAACAAGCACTTTAAAAAGCACAACTAAAATGCAACTGACAAACTTGAAAAATCTTTTGTGTTGTTCCACTTGAATGATCTAATGAGAAAATGGCTCAGTTCTGTTGTAGCTAATGAGGTATAACGTCTTCATTGAACCTGAATATAAAACAGAGATTTCTCTAAAGATATAGTCTTAATATGCTTCTATTGCTTTACTCATTCTGCCATGTTTTTATTCAAGTGATGTCCAATGAATAAAAGTACAGGTCAGTTTTGAAATGAAACATTTACACACGAAATTACTCAATCCACAAGTGCTTTGAACTCTTGTATACAAGCGTTGTGGCTTCAAGTGGCAAAATGTGTTTCACTAGGACACTAACTTACTAAGGTCCTGAATCTGCAAAGAGAGATATTAATGTAGCCAGACAGAGATCTGTGATAGCAAATTTTTGAGGGATGATGTTCCCAGACAGAACCCAAGTGTACAGGATTTTAACCT
This sequence comes from Apteryx rowi, assembly GCF_003343035.1. Classification (NCBI taxonomy): domain Eukaryota; kingdom Metazoa; phylum Chordata; class Aves; order Apterygiformes; family Apterygidae; genus Apteryx; species Apteryx rowi. Next base: position 412,623 of record NW_020450995.1, on the reverse strand, counting down.
ATCATCTGGTTTTGGCAGTGTCCTACCATCAATGTTAAGACTGAGAGCTGACAAACCAGTGAAGATACCACTAATAACGGCATCAAATAATAGTATTTATTGCAGTAGTATGTAGAAGCTAGTCTCATACTAAAGGGTATACAATGACATGTTTATGCCACAAGAACTTACAGTCTAAGGATACGATATGGACATAACACATAGATTTGGGCAGCATAAGATATTAGCAAAGAGATTAAATTCAGCGCAGCAAGCAGTATTCGCAGCTCAGCAACAGCTTAGACATGGCTGGGTACGCTGAGAGCATCCTGGCAGTAAGTTAGTTTAAGGAGATAACTGAAGCAGAAAAACATCGTGGTGTAGGTGTCTACTGGCAGTGCTTCTCATCTGCAAAGCACAATGCAAAGAGGTTTGAGGAAAAATTGGACAGGGCGATGAGGAAAGGAGAATAAAGCTGATCTTGCTGATGCTTTCAGTCATCCTTAGTACTTAGGTTTCAAATGTGTAAAAGAATGGTTACTGTGTTCCACAAATACGAAACTGAGACTTGAAGAGAGGAATGGCTTGCAAAATACAGAGCGAGAACAGACTCTAGATCACCTCATTACTCTCCATTGGACCTTCTGGGGAAACGGATGGTTAAAATGCATACAACAGTCTTTTGAGTCACAAGGAAAGAATTCTTTTCATCAAATAAAACTCTGGAGAAGTTTCACGCAGTGATAGAAAAAACAGGTCTGCTGTGGTGACAACAAACTCTTTCAGTGGGTGGGATCTTAGTGATAAACAGAATCACAGAGACAATGAACCTTCTGTCTGTAGGAAGCACATGCTGGTCCAGGCTCCTCTCTGACTCCTTGCTGTTGTTATTGTTACTATTGTATTTAGAAAACCTGATAGTGAACCCTTGTAAAATTCTCTGTTCCAGTGAGTTTATACTGTAAAATGAGATGAAACACACCCAATGAATGCAGACAGACTGACAGATGGGTGAGCACAAGAAAATAATGAGAAATAAAACTGGTCAGTGTGACAGTCTGGTCTCAGCAGATGCCCAACTGCTGTCAAGTTTTCTTTTGGTTTCATAGTCAGAGAGAATTTCAGAGCAAAGTCTGAAGGAGCATAACAATGCAGTTTGTCCATGGAGCCCCATCTCAACAAAAGGAGTTGCAGTGGTAGAAATATGGCAGTGAACAAGTGGATGTTGATGACTGGTAATACTGGTCTGCTCAAGGTATGCAGTTGCATCTCAAGGGGTTAGGAGATGACTCCACTCTCAATAGGAAGCCTAGGGACAGACCAAACTGAACCACAAAGGGAGACAAGTACTTTTATGAGGAAGGACAGTGAGAGGTAAGATGAAACTACAATGGATGCAGATGTGACAAAACAGAATCTTTCAAGACCAGAGAAGATGATATTGCATTATCAAAATATTGTTGAGAAGAATAATGAAGGTAACTATCAGCATGAAGAGAAACTGGAATAAGTCTGGCAACAATCCCATTTATCAAGAAAAAATGGGCAGATAAGGTATAATGGTGAATAGTGTACCTTGAAATTATAGCTTAGAACCTTTGTGCAGTATTGCTGTGATACTGCAATATGTAATAACATTATGAGGTAAGAGAATTAGGTTCCTCTGAAGCTTTTATAAAAATAAAAAAAAATACATTTCATATTTTATACCCTCTGAAAGCATGGGTATTTCTAAATATGTATGTTTGTGTTCAGCATGGACATACTTGCATGACACTGGTATGCATCTGCTGTGCATGGGGGTTTGGCTTATCAGAACTGCACCTGCAAATGGAATTTCTCCCCATGACCTCATTCTATCCGTAGTCAAGCCCATCCAAAAGCCGTACAACTTCTTAAGCATATGTGCTGAGGTTGAACCCTGCTGGGAAAATGAGTGGATGTGCATGGAACCTCAGGGTAAATATAAGTTACTACTGGGGGTAAATTTCACATTTTTGGACAGTAAGATCATGGTGTCATCTATAGTTATAGAGAGATAAGCCTGAGACTCTAAAGGGTCTTTTATGTTCTAAATATTTGGTCTGTATTGCAATGCTTATTATAGGCAATTCAGTGAAGGTGACGCAACAGCCAAATAGTAGGCATCTGCTTGGCAGGATGATAGAGAGAATCTATCATATGTTCTTACTAAGTTCTGAGAGGAAGAGAAGGAGCAGGTAGTATGTCTTTCTCTTTACTAGAAAACCTGAGATAGACTCTCTGAAGCAATATAGAAGGAAAAAATTCTATTTTAATGCTGTGATAACTACATTAGACACCCATCATAGGTGACCTGAATACTGTTCTTGGAGTTTGATTACAACATTTGCTTTACTTGTTCCAGTGGCTGGTAGTCAGCTTGCATCCTCTCTTCTGCGTTTACAGCAGTTCCACCTAACACTTGCAGGGTTGGCAGTCGAAGCAAAAGCAAAGGACGGTAGTTCTTCTTGGAAGAAATCTGTATAAAGAAAATATAAATTAACTTAAAAATGGGATGCTTGTCCAAGAAGACAATCTGAGAGTATCTTGAGCACCTGAACAAAACCTTACATCAATGCTATTCTCCTAGAAACAGAATCCAACCGGGCATAAGTTACTATATACCTTTGAGCAATGGTTTCAACTTTAAGCAGCCATGAATAACTGCATGGACAAATAGACATGTTGTGGGCAGATTGATACCTCCTAATGGCAGGTGCTTAAACCCCACTGATGGGTACTAATTGATGCTTACTAATACACTCTGAGATGTACCTCTTAATGCCACTTTGTATAGAAGACAGCTGAGACCACTCCCTTGATCCACTTCAGGAGAAGTCTAGGCTTGCAGTTCTAAAGAAGGAAACCCTGGAACAACAGTTTCCCAAGAGGAATCTGTTTTGCTTTTTTCCTTGGGAACAGAAATTCTGCCATGACTGTTCTTGCCGTTACTGGGTGATATTCATAGTTTGCTGGAGAGGCTCCTATCATTTTATCATCCATTTCAGAAGCCAGTTCATTTTCCCTTCTCTATAACTCTTCGAAAGTCAGTTTGAAAAATGTCACAAGTCCAAAAACGATTCTTTTGAGTCAGCTACTGAAAACAGAGTACATGACTGTATCATATGTATGACTGCTCCAACCTGCCCCTACCTTCTCTCTTCCCTGTGTTCCGAGCTTTAGGTCAAAAACTGCAGGTTTATGGTAAAAAAATTAAGGGACATTTAGAACTCAGGCTTTCAGCCTGATCTTTAAGGGTCTGTTTATGAAAACAAGCACCATGAACTAGATTTTCAGCTCTGATTTAGAAAGCCACATTTGTTTTCAAGCCAGCAATGAGAAATGTATTTTTGATTTCCACTTATGCTTAATGTTGCTTTAAAGCTCAGTAGTGCCAAAATACTTCAATACCTAAAGCTAAGCTTCTACAAACTTTATTCACACATTTGGCCCCATTGAGCTCCACTTGCCCCTTTATGGTTACTAGGAATGTCTTTTCTGACTTTGTGGAAGGGTTAGCCATCCTCTGTCCCACAGCTATATATCCATGAAAACAGAAGGGTTAGACTCTTCTTAACAGTGTTCCAATGGTTTGTTCCCAGGGAGAGAAAAGGCAAACCCACAATACTACACTGAAAAACAGGAGCATGGCTGGAAAAAAGAAACTAAAATTCTCCTTTGGGACAGTTCTGGGAGTGTTGTACAAAACAACAAAAAAGATTACTATTGAACAATTTTAAAATAAAAACAAATATTTCAGAAATACTTTAACATTCTTTGTCCTGTTTTCACATATCTGACCTGCTTTGGAATATTGAAAGGACAGCCCGTCACTGCAACATACTCATGCAAGCACATACATTTTAAATTTATCTTGCAGCACTATGAAGAATAGTGTGCTAAGAATGAGTGCATTCTGATCACAGTGTGGCACTGAGACAGGCACAGTGAGGCAATGTGATCATCATGCATACTATGAAGCTTTCAATCTTAAAAAAGCATAATAATAGCAGATACGTAGGAATTCATTATTTATGGAGAAATTCTTAATAGTTTTAATGATTTAGAAAGGGTAAATACCCAGTGTATAAACTGGAATATAGATCTGATTTAGATCACAGTGCAAACTCATATACTCACTGGATTTCCGTGTACTGAGAGCACTTTAAGACTGGGAATAACTTCAAGTTTTTCTAGTTCAGATAATTCCTGTCCAAAAGTTAAAAAATAAACCATATATCAAGAGTTCTGTGAAATCCTACAGCCAGTATATATATTTGGGGGACAATAGTGGTAATTTTACTCAGGCAAAGCCATAGAAGAGAATGAGAATTTTGCCTGAACACAGTCCACAACCTTTTGCCCACTGAATCTATACCTTTTACAAAAATGCACTGTACCTGAATTCTGTTGAAGTTCAGAAAAAGTTTCTGTAATTTTACCAAAGGTTGCAAACTGTTCAATTCTCGTATTTGGTTTTCCTCCAGATGAAGAGCCAAAAGAGCATTCTGTTTAGCAAGGGAGCCTTCTGAAATCATTTTAATACGGTTATGATCCAATACCAACTCCTGCAAAAACTGGAGGCCTTCGAGTCCTTCAATGTGACTGATAAAATTTCCTAGTATACCAAGAGTAAAAGCATGGAATCATCTCTAACGCATTTGGTACTCCTTTTTAACAAAACGTTATCTTGACCAAAAGCAGTTTGTGAACTTCCTGAATTACCTATATGTTGTTTTGGACCACTTCAAACACACTGTCTTCCAGTGTCACTGATTTCCTCTATCTGTGGGCAATCCCTATTTAATTCAAAATATCTTCCTAACTAAAATCTGGGCACCTGAGGAACAAGACCTAGGTCAATCATTATCATCAGTATTGCTTATAGTGAACAGAAAATTTCCTCAGTATGGATCAGCTTGCTGGCCATAAGCTGACAAACATGTCTCTTCCATGCTGTTTGCCCTGCTCTGCCCTTGTAAAAGACAAGTGAGGCACAGTGACCCAGTATGGAAGAATTTTACTGTTCTGTCTCTAGAATATCTTGGAACTAGGGCCAGAACTAAAGTAAGGGCATAATTCTTAAAGGGGTCAGGACCAGAGAAGACTCTCCCCTACAAATCCAAGACACCGAGTGAAGACTGGACATAAGGGATACACTGTAAAATGGCTGAATGAATTTACAGAAAAGACGTTACTACCTACCCTGCAAAAACAGAATTTTCAAGTTTTTTAGCCTGCTAAGCTGTAGCTGGGCCATGTTAGTAATTCCATTGTAGCCTAGATGGAGAACTTCCAGACTCTGCATGACTGGGGGCAGGTTTCCACCAAATACTGCATCCCTAAACCAATAAAGTAAACAGGAGTAGAAGGCCATAATTTTCCTTGGACAAAAGAGCTTCAGCATTTCCCACCCAAAAAAACATTTACAAAAAGTATATATGAATGATTAGAAGTTCACTAATTGCTGGATCAGGTTTCATAGGAATTATACCATATACTGCCAAAAATCTGATGAAAATTGAAAGAAATCTACTACTTGGAGCTAGAAATATTCCATATACAAACTTCGACTCTGCGAAAGTTAGATGGAGGTTTCTGGGTCCAGACCACAAAAATGAAATAAACATAGAAAACCACTCTTCCGCTCGCAGAAGTCTGAGGACGTGAAAAGAAAACAGCTGGAAACTGCTGTTTAATTTAGCAAAATATTTATTGGCAACCTTTGGTGTTTTCTCCCAACAGCTGGATGGTGGCAGGGCAAAATAAAAAAACATGCAGTGTTCCACTAATTTGCTTGTAAAAGCTTCATTTTGGCAGCATCTGACACATAACTAGGTAGCATGATGTATTAGATTAAGAAAGACAAGGGGAAAAAGGGGTTTTAATTTTAGCTTTGTTACTTCCTTACGACCAGCTAATGACACAATGTGCTGAGCAACCTCTATTTCCATGATACCACTAACTCTTGGTGCTAGTGGTCATGACTTGATTACATTCATACAGCACAAACAAAACAATATCCAAACTGGATGTTAATATGTAATATTAACTTGTGTTAATATTTGTAAATATGTAAAATACATATTCTGTGCTTAACACAGACTTATCTCACAAGCCTACAAAAACTGAGAGCTAATTCAACTTCTGGATAAAGAGTCAACAGGAACAGCAGAAGGTTTAAGAACATTTTTGTTCCTAGAATGACTCACAGTTAAAAAAGAACACAGCAGTCATTAAAAAGCCAGTACCTACTTAGTAAAAAATTAAAAATAGCTACAACAAATGGAAAAATAAAGAAATTGACAGCAGGAAATAAAAATCTGTAAAAAATTGATGAAAGGAGCAAATGCACGTAAGGAGACACCAGTGGCTTGTAGCATTAAGGACAGCAAGAAAGAGTCAAAGTATATCAATAACAAAAACAACCCTGACAATGATGTTAGACCACTGCTACCTGAAGACAATAGAACTATCAATACAGCTGCAAAGAAGCACAAGTGTTCACTAAATACTTTTGCTCTGCATTTGTGGAAAAAAAACCCCAGGCAATACTATTCATATCATACAGTGACAATGGAATCATTTCCATTCCAGTATTGACTTAAAGGTTGTTAAGTAGCAGCTACAGAGCGAGACTCTGACATGTTTAAATCAGAGACTCTGAATAAGTTGCATTTGAAAAAGCTGGCTGAGAAACATTATGGATTATTTATGTTGACTTTCACTAAGTTTGGGAACATCAGCCAAGTTTCAATGGCCTGCAAGAAAGCTAACATTTTGTCAATATTTAAAAAGGGAAAGGGGAGGAAGTGGGAAGGCATTCATGTAAAAAGATCCCACCTATCAACAAAAGGGGCATTCTTGTAGTAAATAAATTATTATTTCAAGCCCTTTTTGAGTTCCCAATTTGTGTAAAGAATGTTCATCTCTCATGAAGGAGCAGATGTGTAACATGAGCAAAATGGGCACAGAAATTTGCCACACTATTATGGAGGAAACCCCAAAAGCCCATAACCATGTGTGCTTCTGTCCCTGTCATTTTTCTCCAGAGAATCTGAAACAAATTCATGTTATTCCCACACCCCAGAGAAAAAATAAAACAATGTCAATGCTGAATATATGCAAAGAATGAAGACAAGAAGAGCTGAGCAAGCTCTTGAAAAATATGAAAACCAATAACTAGGTTTTGCAGGATTCTCTGATGCTCTGTCACTGTCACTTTATAAAACTTAACCAATGTATAGAGGGAACTCTGCACAGTGACTTCGCAAGCCTTGTCTGATAGGATAAAACCAAATTTGGCTATGGATGTTGTCTTATCTGTGAAGAACTGAGTAAATGAATCTTGACAGATCCCAGAAGTTTCAGTCCTAACAGACTGCACAGATGAGAAATGCAGACTGAAAGGTGATTTGAAAATGCTCTTTAGGACACAGACTGACCTAATGTTGATGGCAAAAGGAGAAAAAAAAAGTATGAATGTCTCTTTAAGAGGATGAGAAAAAGAATACCACTTATAAAAAGAGAGAAGAAAAGGAGGTTTATTGGCAGGATAAATGACCGCTTAGACTAGATACAATATTGCAGAGGAACTTTGGATGAATATGCAAAAAAAGCTTATAAAAGCTACTATAGTGTGAATCAGCTGAGATCACTGATTCTAGTAAGTGGCTGTGACTGCCATCAGAACACTATACAGTGTAAGGCTGCTCAGTTTTCCCAGATCATGCTTAAAGGAGTGCAATAACGTCTCAGCATAATGCTCACACTGATAAAATTCTGTAGTGTAATGTTATGCAAATCTAACTAAAGACTGCAAACATAGGATATCAGTGATCAATCTGATCAGATACCTGCCCATGCTCTCCCAGATCAAACTAGTGGCTAGAGAGAGGTAGATGGATCCCCTACTTGAAATGAATTCCTTTGTAGGAAGGTGAAAAACCTTCAAGATATGCCTACCCACCTATGCAACAGGATCCAAAGAACAGATGGCAGAATACTGGGATAGTTAATTTGATGAAGTGACCTAACCAGTTGTCCACAAAGAACCTAGGAAAGAAAGCCAACCAGATTGTATCAAACAGGTTGTAAGTGTGCAAAATGAGTACAAGCAGCTACTGGGCTTCTTCAAGGGAGAAGGGAAAAAGAGGGAGATCCTAAGCTATTGACATGGAAGACATCTCCTTCCTCCCCAGTAAAGGAGAGAGAAAAATATATTTTAAAAGCTGATGGTACCTCCTTCCTTTGGAAAGTCCTTGCTGTCCATAGCCACTAGAGGTCACCTTTTGGTACAGCTGCTGCCTATTTGTTGCCTGATTTGGGGGCTTTTGTCCAGGCAGTATTGATTCAATGCGATTGTAGTTCAGACACAACACCTGCACAAAACAAACATAATTAACGAAACAGAATGCTGCTCTGCTAACATATTAGCAAAACAGACAATTACAACATTTTTCTGATTCAGAAATTTGATTTTTAGAAAGATGATTGCTCAATCTGAAGTGCTAAGGGCTTAGAAAGTTTGGTGCAATTCACTGATTTTGAATCAGTTTATTGTAACAATATTGTAAAACTGCAACAACAGTTGCAATTCACAGTGTACATTTTCCTATTCACCAGCTTTGTGCTGACTGATTACTGATGTTACAAAACCCACAAACAACAGTTGAATAAAGGAGATTAAAGTGTTTTTTTTTTTTCAATCAAAGGAAATCAGTTTATCATTAGTATTATTGCTATAGAAAAGACTGTGTCACAAACCCACCTTGACATTAGGCAGGAAGATTGAACCACTGAAAGATGTGAGATTATTGTTCTGTAAATTCACGCTGCAGACATTTCTAAACTGGTCTGCTGGCACCAGCTCTACAGTTCTGAATTAAGTAAAGAACATAATTATGGATTTAGAATACAGACAACACAGTTAAATAAGATATACAGGAGATATATAGCATAAGCAGATCCCTAACATGCTGGCTTTTGTGTAAGAAAGAAATGAAACATACTCCTATGAAAAAAACACCCAAATGAAAACCTCACAACAAAAACACAGTTGTTTTTCCAGTAGTAAACACTTGACTTAATTCTGACGCTGAAGGCAAGGGCCTACGAGAGTCTGCTCTGCTTGCTTCTACAGCACGTTACTGGAAAACCAGCTCTGTCCCTCTTGGGCTGTTTTCATCACTTTCCAGATTGGCAGACTGGAGCTGCCAATCACTCAAATGACGTATTCTATTTTCCATTTCCCCCAGGGCCTGCCAAAACATCCCACAGGTTGTAATTGCATATTGCAGCTGCATCAGAGCCTGCTTTCAAGATGCCTGTTGCAACGTAATGGTAGAAGCAAGATACTCTAATGGTCAGAGAGACATTCCCCAAGTAACTCTAAGGAATTCACCCCTGTACCGTTGATATATCTCTTCAAGAAATTCAGGACTTGCAATTGTAATACCTTAAAAGGCGCAAAGCCAGTGTTATAACATTTGGCTACATTCTTTTACAGCAAAGCCTCAAGGAAATGAATATCCTTGGGGAAAAAAAAAAACTTGACAAGAGTGTTTAAATACTTCTTATCTGTTCCCATGTCTAAAATATTTTTCTGAAACCAAGAGTTGAACTAAGGAGTTAAAATTTCTTTGTGAACAAGAGTTGTAGTCAAGATCCCACCTATCTCAATCAGACCACAGACGCTGATATTCCTGGTATGGTGATGCCACTGTTGCTAAAAGCCTTCTAGGCTATTTAAGATCAAAGGATGAAGACTGTGGACTGTGCCATGATAATTGTCTTCACATGTTCTAAAGTGAGGGACTTGTACTGACAGATGCAGGATACTGGGGAAGAATAAAATCCAAATATGTCTCCAAAAAGGCAGATATATACTTACAAGCCACAGAAATACCTTCCTAAAGATTATTATTATCAGAGATGATGGCTTGTAGGCAAATGTGACTACTGCTGTGTAAAATCCTCTGTTGCGGAACAGTGACTGTCACACTATCAGCAAATACTACTGATCAGTTAAGGATGCTTTTAATGCAACCATTCACAGGTCATTCTTGCTCTAAGTTCCTGTAGATCTATGATGGACAAGACAGCTCTTTAAGAAATCAGAAGATGGGAGAAGCAGTACTGCACATAAATATGACATATCTGTTCTCGCTTTGAACAAATTTAGGTTGAAAGGAATCAGATCAAATGAGTTCTGATAAAATAGAATCTCTCTTCTAGATACTGTCCTGGAGTAGGTACCCTATCTATCCTAGACATTTTCTGTCAAACTGCACGGGCAGCACCACTCTCTGAATGAAAAATGGAAGCATCTAGAGAAAGAACCTTTATTCAGTGAAACTGTGGAAAATAATCCTTTGCAATGTAAAATTACTCTCATTTTATGGATCAGTCAAGAGAACTTTACCTACAAACAGTAGGGGATATCAGCCACATCTGCTAAATACAGGTTCTAGCTTTAGATTTTCACATTCTAACCGTGATATCAGATGCTACTTTTAACAGATAATGCACTTATGAAAACTACTGCACCTGATATTAGAGGTTGTCCAATTTAATTCTTGCATTTCTGTGAAGTCTGAATGTCCCAGTCCATCTGCAATCATATCAGAGGTGAGTTTGCCTCCAAACAAATCTTTTGCACTTTCTCCTTCTGTTGGATCCTGTTAAATGAATTTGAAGTGATGCCTGCTACATTAATGCAGATCTAGAACTATTATAGCAGTATAGGCAAGAAACATTTTAGCCCAGAGGGTAAATCAAAGAAATAAAAATGTTTAGAATCAAAGTAACTTAACAAGTGTTATTTTGGCTTTTTATCAGCAGACCTAGCTGTTTTCTTATGGAACAAATTCATGGTGACAGTCTGTGTTCTCTGAGTTAGTTTGAAATATAGATTTGTAAGTAATGTACACTGATTTCATAGGTGTTAGAAGTGTTGATGCTCCATAATTACAGTTAAAATTCCTGAAAGAACCCCGTTATGCTAGGTGCTATTACAAAATAGACAACTTTACCCTAAGAAGACTGAGGAGAGACAGAAACAGACAATGGGGTACTATGGAGTATATGAAGAGATTCCACACATAATATTGGCCAGTCTGATCTGCAAAGTCTTGATTTATAAAAGAATGATTTTAATAAAAGTTACAGTAATAATCTGCATACAGAATAACTTACTACTGCAATGCCATCTAAGGCTTTGAGAGAGGGAAGATGGAATAATACAAATAATCGGTAGTTATCTTGTTTCCAGACTATTAGATTTCCATTCATGTCCAGAATTATCAGATTAGTTAAACCCTGAGAAGAAAAAAACACTGGTTTTAATATCATCACTTTAAAATATCCATATAAAGGGGCATTCAGGCTATTTTGTTTTCAGCTTTTTCTTCAGCTGTCATCTGCATGAGTCAAAAATGAGAAATCACTTAAAATCCAGACTTTACATTTAGATTAAAACCTCTTTGCATCACTTAAGCCACAAAAAAATCCCTTCAAGTGAATGTAAACTATACTGACATTCCCTTAAAAGCCTTTGTGCTCTCTCACAGTTTTGTAGTCTGAACATAAATAGGAATTAGCACCTCAGTCTCCAGTGAGTGTCTGAATCCAGCCAACAAAGTTTGCAATACATTAGCATTCCAGGCAAGCGAAAAAGAACTAAAATTGCTGCAGGCGTGGCTGTTTCTTATTTGACACGCAGAATTATTCCATGGATTGTAAGGCTTTATTTAGCCTACCATGTATGCATGATATTTAACTGTGCAGAAAATTTTGGACACAATCCAGCTAAAGGTTGAGTACCTGCTTCTCAGGAATGAGCATACTCAATCAAAAAAGATTAGACTGAGGTTCTAATTACTTTGGGTTCAACTGTAAACATGGATGAATGTAGCACCCATGGGCAGAACCTTCGATTATGTTTTCAAGTATAACTTCTTCAGTTCCAAGCGGGGAAAGATTGTGCTTCTAATATAATAAAAATCAAATTAATTTTTGAAATAGTAAATCCATATTTACCTTTAAATGGTGTATCTCTTGGTTGGTAGAAACAAAGTTATTGCTTATGTATAGCTCTATTAGGGAATAGGTTTTCTTTAAACCAATTAAAGAAGTGATTCTGTTGTTCTCAACGGAGATGTAATGAAGATGAGACAAATTTTGAAACACATGTCTTTCCAGGCTGGTGAGATGATTGTTATTTACACTAAGTCTTGTAAGTTTGGTGAGCTTTGAAATTCCTTGAAAAATAAACAAGACATACTTAGTGTAAAGTGACTTGTATAAAAAGGTGGCTGACATAGATGGTAAAACAAGTTACAAAGCTTGTGTTACTGGGTTCTGATGCAAACAGAATTAAAAGAGATTGCTGATAGCCCTCCTTGTTCATAGATTGAAGATCTCTGCAGAGAAGCTACCCCTGCTACCACCACTCAAAGCAGGACAAGGCCAAAGAAATATTTCAGAGAAGCCTGCCTACTCATGGTCATCTTCACCCATCTGCCAGTGGCACAGATTCTTGGGGTGACACCTGGCTAACTGGTTCTTTTCCTAACAGTGGCAAAGATGTCTGTATGTGGCATCAGCTGCCCGCTTCTTTCTCAAACTACAGGCTTTCAGTAGACTCTCTGACTTCTTTCATGCATCAGGGATGACCTTCCTCCCATCTTATACCACGGCAGATGCAACTCTACTCTCCAGAGGAATGTGAGCTATCTCCAAGTCATGCCACATGTCATGCAACTGTGCCAAGTCATGCAATGGAGCAGGACGATGGCTGTGGAGGCACTGAATCCACTCCCCATCAAAGTCCAAAAGTAAAACAGAATCTGTGGCACTGAAATGGGAATGCAGGAGTTACCAGCATCACATCTGGAAGCATGGATTGGGAGTTAGAAGGGGGACTGAAGTTAATTAGCACCTTTGCACTGAATTCACAGCTCACAGTAGACTCGACAGTGAATCTGGTTTAGGTCACAGGGAAATCTGAACAACACAGTATCAATAATATAATACATTGTTTCTATTGTAAATTTGACAGCAATTCCTCACCTTTACCTGACTGAAAATACTGGCCTTAGCCACTGAAAGCACTGTTTTTTCATCTAAGCAAGCAATCTTAGGCCTGGCTTTTACTGGTGGTTGCATGTTCAAAACTTCATCATCACATTGCAAATCATGACACAGAATAAATCCTTCTGTGCTTTTCTTTCCCTCTTCCCCAATTACATTGTACGTAGAAAACAGAGACTGATCTTTGACCTATTTAAAATAAAAGGCATTTGAAAGTTGTAAACTTTCTTTTTTAATAGAAAACAAGTTAGGGAATCATCTTTCTGTGGCACTGATCTGCTAAAAATTGAGGTTAACTGCCTAATAATCACAGTGTATTACATGATGTTTTTGTTTGTATGGGCTGTTGTATACCACACAGAACTCTGGCTAGAGACTAAGTAGTACAGTTACGCACTGAAGTGCAAGAATCACAGCAGAGGAACCTACAGCTGGACCATGGGACCAGGCAGAGCTGATGCATAACTGAATTCCACTCTTCACTCTTCCTCTTCCTTTCCCCAGAGTTGAACATCCTACCTCCCCACACTCTTGCTTCTACCTGACATAGGGACTTGGAGCCTGAAGTAAGGCCTTGCATCTTGGTAGCAGATGAGTGAAAAACAGAGCACTACATGGCATACAAAAATGAATAGAAGCAATTTTTTTCTTTTAAATCATGGAAGAACGTGTTCAGTATCCCAGCTGATGATAAAATATATTTTCCTTTTTCAAAACCGCACATCACACAACTTAAACCAAACAACTAAAAATCAGTTGCTCCCTCAAGACCTCATGAAAACAAGATCGTTTACCCAGTCAATACCACCAGCTTTACCTTTCATGGCACCTCAGAGAAGAGAGCTCTTAGTGAAAGAGGACTTAGTTTTCAGATGTGTTTCCATTTATCTGTTGACACTTAGAGGATCTTTCCTATCTCTGCTGTGCTTTTTAAGACTTCAAAAGCAGAGCTTTATCTAACTCGCACTTTAATGACTGGAAAGTTTCTCACTGACTTCCATGAAAGTTTTATCTGGCTCTCATACAATAGACAGAAGAGAACAAACCTTGAACCTGGACTAGTCAGGTCATGTGAGTAGAGCAGAATTTAATTTTAACTACTTGCTTTTTTTTCTTGATCTGTGAAAACTAAAGCTTTCCCTCTAACATCACATTAAGGAAAACAAAGTTCATACCAGTGCAACGTACTCAAACTCAGCAACATATTCTGGCAGGACTAGGTCATGATCAAACACAAACCACTCACACTGCCGAAGCCTGTAGTCACACTTTCTCTGTTCCAGTGAAGACCACACTTCTAAAGTAGAGGAAATGAAATAAATATATTACTGTTTGTTAGCTAAGTTTGGTATTCATTTCAAGATGTGATGAATCAAAGGTATCTGTTTCCATGAAAATGCTTCAGTTTTATTCCTTTCTACCATTTGACTTTGCCTTGCAGAATCAAGCAGGCTAGTAGAGGAGTATAACGCGGCTCTCTAATGCCTCATGTAGAAAATGCAACTGGCAGATTCCAGCATGGAGGTTGCAGCCTGCAAAAGAACTAGCTTAGATCCTGAGAGCATGGACAGCTCTCCTGCACTGCTTTCACTGTTGCAGTGTCCAAAACTACTCCATCATATTATGGTGTGATCACCTTCCAAATCTGCTTCCATTTCTTCTAAGAAACCAGAAGCAATCCCAACTCCTATATAAAGAGACAGCTGTTGCTCCCTGTTAGAACCAGAAAGTTTGGAAGGCACATCAGTGTGAACAGGTAAAACTGTTACTCAGTTCCCACTCTGTGTTCTCTTGCAAAAAAATAGGGTAAAGCAGAATCTATCACTCACACAATACATATGATACAAGGATTTAATTTGCTTACTTATAACAGTGTATTTCCCAGCATTATCTGTTTTTATTTTGCTTAAAAATAAGGACTGTGGATTTTAAAAGTGAAGATCTCTGTGGTATGTGTACATCACCCCTTTCCAACACTCATTCAATCCTGCTGTACAAAGAAAGAGTGGGTATGAAACTACATGAAGTAGGCTACTCTTAGGGTGAACTAAAGGCTAAATAGCAGTGTGGCACAGCTTGCTTTCACTTTATGAACTAAACTAGCATGATATTTATTAAGATGGGGAACTTCTTGCTTGTCATTGTCTTTGAAAACATGCATTTCAGCTGAGCAGAGACTGCCTTCTGAGGAATCAAATCGCTTGACACAATCCAAAATACATGAAAGATGATTTTAGAATACAAATCTTGATTTAACCTTAACTTTATGCTAACAAGCGCCTACAGATACATACTATTGTCAGAAGTAGATGTATCACTTTCTAGGCATTTCCATGGTCTGAATACTGAATTAGCCCCTGGGTAGTTGACTTGACAGATGGGATTCATTGCACAAACTGGAGCACTGTGGCCAAGGAAAACTTTTGCAATTATCACTTTCCCTAAGTGCAGGAAGAAAAGACAGTTAATATTAATGCTTCTAATTCTAGCTTGGGAGCAGGATAATAAACAATTGTGCTTAGTGCAGTAAGGAGCAGGCTACATCTTGGGCTGGCAGATGAATGGTCTAACAGGGATCTATGTTTTACAAATATGTATTTATATATATAATACGTATTTAAATATATTATGATTCTGGGTTTATGCTTTTCATGAAACAAATACATCTGAGAGGAAAAAAAAATGATTACATAGTGAAATCCAACATTTATAACTGGCTAATATTAAAGCCAGTGATATCAGAAATAAAAGTAATTTCACAGGTAGTGAAACCAATGAAGCTAGGTATCCTTCAGACTTGTGTCTTCCAACCTTTTTTTTCCAAGCTGTAGTAAACCAAGCTCCTCCAAGCTCCTTATGATACTCAGGCCAAGCAAAAGATAATACGTGCAGAGGCTAGCCTAGAGCTTTATATATGGTGGCAGACTGGCCAGGAAGTCTATGCTGACTGTCCTGTTGGCTGATGTTAAACGAACCTTAAGAAAGCTGAGAAATGTCTCCTTCCTGCTTTGGGAGGACAAGAGGTGGGAGGAGAAGAGGTGGGAGGAGAGGTGTCCTAATTTAGGTTAAGCCACAGTTCCACAGAAGTTCTGAATGGTTAATTACCTTCGGGACTTCTAAACCTCTTTCAAATTTGGATGAAATGTGATGATTCCTAAGCCACTGCAGTGACAGAGTCATGCAGCATGAATGCCTATCCCTTGCCTTTAGGAAACCAGGCTGAAAAGAGATTGGCTGCTATTTTTCCCTTCAGTGTCCTCTCCTGGACACGGGTTAGCCCAATGTATTTGTGCCTTTCCTCACTCTCCCCTTTCTGTGAGATGTTGGATCTAGAAAAGATTAGACATATCTAATTATTTCTCGGATTAAGACATCTCCCATAGATGTTTCAAACTCTTGTCTGGAAATTCACTCCCAGAAGCCCAAGCACTTTGTAGGGCTTTCTAAAAAACAAAAATGTCACTGGATTTCAGCAAAGTTTCAAAGGTCCCTTCAAGGCTGCATATGCTACCTCACGACCACCTATAATATTTACAAAATGTCCTTAAGACTTAAAACACAAGATACAGCAATTACTGATACAAGGCCATCCATTTTACATCTTTCCAAACTTTTGAATTACCATGCTTGAATGACACCGCAGGATCACTGCTGTTTTTGCCTTCAGCTTTGGCTTGTTGTTTCAAAAACTCTATTCTGGGGCATTCACAGATGCTTAGACTGTTACAGAGAAGAACAGCTTCCTTTGTGTTAGGCAACTGCAAAGATCAAAGCAAGGTCCAAGTATCTGTATTTGATTAAGACCATTCTTAAAAATGTCAACAATTTTAAACAGCATGAAAATATACCCATGAATTTTTAAAAGGGATAGCAGGAGGGGAAAGTGAAGAGTGAAGAACAAAATAGGTTCAACAGAATAAGAGAAAAAGACAAGAAAATCAGATTGTTAGCTCTTTGGGATAGGGACTATCTTCCTGTACGCCTGTGTAGCATGTTATGCCATGGAAAGTAATCTCAGTGGGAACTCCGAAAACTAGCAGGATATAATAAATGTAAATAAAATAAAGCAGAACAGTACAATAAATACTGTATTTGAAGATATAATCTTGCCACCCAAAAATCTGATCTCTGGCGGGTGTGCAATAGGTTGGAAAGAGGAAAAGGAAAACAATGGAGACTAGATAAGGAAGAGTTGGTCTCAACTAATTCTCCTATTTTCTACTCTCTTCCTTCATAAGTCAGAATGAAAATTCCTTATCCGAAAATGCATTTTTTCAATTTCGAAATTCTCTTCTTACACATCATGAAATCATGCATTTCTTCCATTTGGCTATTTTTCAGTCTGAAGGTGGAAGGGGTCACTGTGACAGGACTGACTGTTCTTAGGGTTATGACCAGGACTAGAACAGCTGACAAATAAGATCTCTGCCAGCAGGGACCTCACATTTAGAGTTAAGCATCTGAGGATATCAGAAATAAATGGACAATGTTTCAGTTTAGGATTAAGGACAAAAGGAGGCAGTGATTTAGAATTAGGAGTAGGTCTGTAAGACAGGACCCAGGATGTTATATGACTAGAACTGAGACTGAGAGAGCTGAAAACCCAAGGCAGGCTTTGTGCTAGCACTGGCAGGGAGGAAGAACAAAGTATTAAAACAATATTGTGTGCAAACAAATAAAAATAAATATTATAAAATAAATGACTGGAAAAAACAATGACTCAATGTGTTCCACAGGCAGCAAATACAGGTGATGCAGCTGTTTTTGTGGAATCTTCCAAACTAACCTTGCATCAGTCCCTGCAAACTCTGCCTGGGGCACTGATGAGAAATGGTGAGTGAGAAGAGACAATCTGCAACAAAAAGAGAATGGACAAAGAAAGGAGAAGAGGAGAAGAAAAACTGGAAAAGAACTAATCATGCCTTTGCTGCAGATGGTGTAAAGATGTGAAGAATGAAGCAGATGTAGCATGAAGAAATAGGACAAGAAGAGAGGAAGAAAACAGAAGAAAAAATGAATAGGAAAACAATGAAAGGAGAGAGGAAAAGACAGCAGCACTTTTCTGTCTGCTCTCTGCTGTGCTATCCATTACTAAACAATAGCATTCTTCTGTCCATAATCCAACACACCGTAGGCATTTCCAGACTCTGGAAACCATCCTCCAGTATTTGTAGCAGCTGCTTTTCTTTAACTGGCAATTCAGGATTAAATACATAAAAGAGATAGTCCACCTTCTCTTTGTAGTTTCTTAATAAGAACAACAAAAAAAAATAGGAAAAGGTTTTCATTATTCTGTTGCAAAAGCAGGCAAAAGGCAAGAATAGACATTCTGCCCAGATAAAGTTTATGCATTGCACAGTATTCACTAAAAATAACTGATTGTAATCAACACAAATTCCATAATATTGATGTTCACAGTGTTCTACATTAAAGATCACTTGCAAGACAAAATTGTTTCTTCCTGCCTCTCTATAATCGGTAAGAGTACTCTCCATTTCCTGTACCATATAAAAAATCTATTTTTATTTGCCTCTGAAATACTAAGTCTTTACTTTGCTGAAGATCCCTAGCTGGAAGGTAGCAGTAGACTAAGAGGAAAGAGAATAGTAGAATCTATATTGACAGGAGATCCAGAACTCTATATCAATACTACATAATTGATAATTGTTCTTTTCTCCTTGAAAAAATTAGTCTATAAAAATGCCACTTCTGATGACTTATCATACTGCAGTCCGAGTGTCAGCAGGTTAGTGTGAGGATTTGATTAATTCCTGAAGGATTTCTCTGCCAAAATGAGCATCAGACCTTGAGGTTTCAGTTTAAGAACAGTGTTGAGTGAAAGCACGGACAGATCCGTATATAGTTCCTTGGAAATGAGTAGGCTTCTCAGGACATGAACTGCCTAAGACCTGCTGGAATGGGCTCTAATACATATGCATGGATCTAATCTGGCTAATTCATACTAGGAGCTAATACAGTTAGATAGTTCTTCATTCAGCCTGGATGATATCCTATCAGCATGATACAGGCTGCACTGGGGAGCTTCCTGGAAAGTTTTGTTCTCTCTAGGCAATAAAGAGGGCCCCAAAAACATTAGCTGGTGTCAAAATCTGACTGCACTCTGGCCAGAATGAAGTGCAGGACGTGGGTAGTTGAATCGTCTAATAAAGATTACTATCTGAAATAATCTGAGGTAAAGCTATAAGAGGGAGAGCTATTTTGCATTTGCAGCCTCATGTAAAGGAGACCATGGGGTGAACAAATCTGTTTCACATTGTACTGGAATGGTCTCAGGGCTCTCACAAGCTAAATAGTAGTGTTTCAGCAACAGAGGAACTAACTTTTAAAGATCTATAAGAAAAAAACTGGAAGGTAGTAAGATCCACAAGACCATCTCTGTCCACCTCTGAATGTTTATCATGGCTATACAGGTCCCAGATCCAAAAAGAAAAAAAAAAAAATGCATCTTGAGTCATGTCACGCCATTAATTGAAATACTGCATCTCAGAAGGGGCATGCACTGAATCCCAGGAAATTTGTTTTGAGCATAGGAGCTAAAATGTCCTGAGCTCAGTGGGCACTCTTGTGACCCAGCTGCTGCCCCTCAGGGAGATAAGATTTTGCTTTCATGATTGACAAGGTCTTCCAGCTCCTTCCAAGCTCACAGCTCTGCAGGAGCTATCAGCCAGAAGACCCAGTCTGATTTACAAATGATAAAATCATATTTCTCTAAGAGGCAGCTTCTGGCTTTCAGGACCTACTGAACTGGGAGCTATGTCTGGACTTTTTCACCCTCTATGTTGAACACCATGGGTTTATATTTAATCTGTTTTATTTTTCTATAAACATACACACAACACATACACATTTATATATATAAATGTTCACACATACATAGTAAATGTACATAAAAAGATGAAAAGTACCATATTAATTGTAATAATAATAATAACCATAACTTACTTAAATACAGACACATCAAGTGAGGAAACTGCTTAGTATGCAAAGAAAGAACTGGATGTCACTGGGGTTCTGTCTCATAGCCATAAGTGGGCAACCAGGTGCGCTAAGACCATTGCTCCACTGCTGACACAGTTCTATAAGCTGCTTTGGACAGAGGGTTCCCCGTGCTTACACTAGAGATCGTGGCTGCATCGGGAGTCTCAGACTGAGTCTTGGAAGGAAGTGAAGTAAATAACTACAATTACACAAATTTCAAAAGTTGAGACCTGCACAGAAAAACCTACACTCATCTGCAGGGATACAAACTCACCTAGTGACGGTCCTAACAGATACATGCATGTGCTCTCCTGTGATACAGAACAAATACAGATGCACATGTACTTGGATGGGCTTTTTTTGTTGGTAGTGGTGGGTGGTGGTTTTTGCATTGTTCATCTATCACTGCTTTCAGAAATCTGGCCATTCATGACAATATTTACTCTGCTTTCACAACCATATTAGGAGCAGATGAAGTAAGATCCAGATTTTAACAACACAAATTTGAACCAAGTCTCGTGCCTGGTATTTTCTACTAAGCTATAGACCTCTGAAGATCTTAAGCCAGTCACAGAAGCAGCAGGCATAGGGACTTTGCGGATCTTCAAGCCACCTTTACCTAGGTAAAACTTCTTAGTAATCCTAAATTATGTGATACTTTGAAAAACAGATCTATCCTTTGAAATCATGAGGGTTTTTTTTGTTCACATGCCAGTCCTACACTAAAGAGCTCTTAAAACTTAGACACTTACTCTGCGGCACTGAAAACTTCTTTCTCCAGAAACGTTTGAAACTTCTCTTCAAATTTCAGCCTCAGAATTTGATTGTGCACTCTAAAGACACGATTTATTTTCACTCCCATGATACCATATGTTCTGAAGTCCCAGAAACAATACCGTGATTGAATTAGATCACAACAGCAACCAAACCTGTGTGCAGAGGAGAGCACTAAGTTAATAATATCTTCTTCTGTTTTTGCACTTAATTTTTCAATGCAATCTACAACATTTTTTCTGTTTACTATTCAAAAGAAAGAATCACAAGCCGTACCTCAAGCCTGTTTCATTTTGTTGCAAGTTTGTTCTCTCAACTGGAGAGTTTACCTCATTTTATTCAAATATTGCATTTTAAATTAAGCATCCAACATCAATATTTAATTATATGTGATTCACCATGTTTCTTTTCTCTATTTGCACTAAAACCTCCAAGGGCTGATCATGTGCTGGAGAATTCATAGTCTTTAAGACATCTCTATCCTCATTAGTCTGGACCTACTCATCTGAAAAGCTATTGTATTTAAAATCTGTTTAAATCCTTCTTCGTTATACAAATGAGCAGTTCCCCCATATTCAATACAATTATGCATAAATCAAGCATGGTTTGTGAGAAACTACAAAGGTTTCTATGGTCAAACTTGAGAAAGGAGGGGAGGTCTTCCGGCTAGCCCAGAATCTAGGAGCAGAAACTCAGTATTCTCTTCTACCACCTATTCCCTTTGGTACACAAGTCAAGTAACCTAATAAATCCTTGCCCCCTTTCTCTGCCTCTGAACAGGAAGATAATAAACTCCTGTACTTCCAACTGGTACTGCAAGATTCCTTAAAGATTATGAGGTAATCAGCTATCTTTGAAAAAAGAAACAAAATCCAGAAATGCAGCAGGCTCCCTCCTTTTTCAATCAGTGGAAGGTTTTCTTAAAAGAGAAAAAGATATGCAAACAAAGTAAAAATTTTTACAACTCATAAAAACATCACTCTTTCTCAAAAAGATTCTGTGCTAGAATTACTGATGCAAACACCTTTGGTCTGGCTTTCAGTCTTACAAGAATCATATATCAATTTCTCTTCGCCAAAACAAAAAGATCCTTAGCTTGAGAAAGTGGCATTAAAAGTAGAATGCTATTTAAAAATAACCTCAAATGGAACCTGTAAGCACAGAACTACCTGCATCTCTAACAAACATCCCTGAACACAAAAAAGGGCATAGCTGAGGTGGACAATCTTGGAGTACTCAAGCAGAAAACAGTCCTTGAAATACTGCCAACCTAAATTTCAATCTCCCCTCAACAGAGTGTCAAGGTTATTCATACAAAGATTAGGTGAGCAATTTCTAATGCTTCTTTACGACAAGCAAAGCTGCCTAGGAATTCAGAATAATCACTATCGCTGTCATTAAAAAGCTATTGGGTAGCTTGTTATTTCTTTTTTGTTCTGTGTATTTTTAAATCAAGGGCTTCATAAATGGGCAATGAAGAATAAAGGCAACAAATAATCAGTCTTTGTAGACTCAAAGCCTCAGCCTAGTACATAGCCAAGAGAAGGAAAGGGGAGAGTGTGTTTCCTTTCTCACCAGCTGTCTGTAAATGGAATCTAAATGGAGCACTGCTGCTTCAGAACACTCCAGATCCTTGTAATAAATTTGCTTTGTTAAAAAAGATTGGCTTGGAATCATAAGAAACAGGGTTTAAGCTGGAGTATCTCAAACAGTTTACCAGGGATTATTTGACAAACCTTCTTCAAAGTGAATGTTTCCCACTGTTTCCAATTCCATCAACAAGAATTGTACTACCAAGTTAAAACTCTTCTTTTTCTTAATTTCCACCTCGTAATTTTTTTCAATTCTGGAAAAGAAACAAGAAGAATTTTTCCTGGAACAACATAACAACAGTACATGAGTTAATTTTGCTTTTTTTAAAAAGAGTGAATATAAACAAATGAATAATGACAGAACTATTTATTTTTTAAAATCTGAAAGTGATAGACTATGCCAGATTACAACTGTGGATAGTAAGATCCTGTACTGATCCATCATAGCAAGCTTCATCCACTTCAGCCCCAACATTGTGCTTTAATCCTTAATTTAAGGAAATTACCTCTTGGAGTATGAGAATTTATTAGTTTGCTATTTAATATTCATAAAAGTGTGAGTCTAAATCGTAGCACTAATGAAACCCTGCTGGACTTGGGTGCAGTGTGAGCCACCAGACTGAGATTAGTGACAAGTCAAGGCAAAAAATTTGACAGAGCTTCAGACTTGTGCTGACATTCAACACTAGGTCTATGGCATCACTGATATCATCCACATACCCTATTTCATGGGTTTATACTGCATATAATCTTTGTGCTGGCCATTGCCTTTAGGTTAAATTTCACTCATGAAGTCCCAAGCCATAATTAAGAATAATAAACTATTAAAATCATGTTGGAATTACAGCGAAGAAAAAAATCACAGCATTTTGCTGGATCTCTGTAGTGTTTAAAGGCCCAGAAAACTTTACCAAGCACTTGTCCAATAAAACTATCCATCCCAGATATTTTGTTCAACCCTTTTCCTATTTACTGAGATCCCCAGCAACAAGTTTTGTAATGGGAACATCTGTCTGCTAGCAACTGGACCGAATCCAACAATTTAGATCACATAAGAATTGCCACTTCAATGACATTTGCAGTACTCACAGTTTGGACCTCATCTAAAACAAATGCGAGATGAGCTCCTACTTCAATCTCCTAACTACCAGCTACCATCACACTCAATTATTAATGTTTGAAAACATTAAATTATTGTTCATATACAATTCACTAAACATACTCATCCAGTTTTCTGTTCCAGAACGTTATTCTTTCCTTCAGGGCATTTATTTTTTGTAAGAATGCCTTTTCAAGACTGAACTCTTCAGCAGCCTTATCTGCATCATCACTGTCATGAACTGAAGTTTCAGTTTCCAGATTTTTACTCGTTAGAGATTTATTATTTGATGTTTGACCCAACATTTGCAGCTCAGACAGTTCACATTCCAGCTGACAAAAAGAATGCATCAGGATTCAGAGGCAAGAGGTTAAGTTAAAGTATGGCATGAAAATTATCTTATTTATGTTCTCTCAAAAGATAAGCATTCTAGATATGTACTAAAAAGCATACCTGAAAACATCAAATCAGAAAATCAGTTTAATAAATTCATACTCTTAATTTGTCAGTAGAAAAAGCTCAGTTACTTGGCCAAAAGGACAGCTCTGCTCTGAGCAACTGCACACATTCTTCTATTGTATCCTGGCTGAAATCCTGGTCCTATACCCATCAATTAGACCATTGCATCACTCATGCAAGACTGATCCCTTAACATGACTTCATTGCGATGCAAGCCTCAGAAAGGAAAAGAATTAGAAGGTACAGTTAACATGGAACTGCAACTTTTCTAACTTCAAACAGCTAACAGTAGGGTTCATCTCTCTCTCTCTCTCTCTCTCTCCATGTTCGATCACTGGTGTAATAACTACCGATTGCTGAGTAAAAAAAGTTAAAATCCTTTCTGTGTTCTTTGCTAAGAGGTAATCTTCTGGATTAATCAAGACACTGTACAGCTGAGACAGTTAAACAAGAGAATAAACTACCTCTCATGCCTTTTTAATAACAAGCAAGGATTTGGCTCCTAAAAATAAAACTTCCATAAAACACTTATTAAAAAAAGCAACTTGTCTCATTCTGCCTACACATCCCGATGTGAATATTATTTTAAATACTCACAAACGCACCAATTATGAGCACTTCTCCTGTCAAAATGATAATGTCACTGAAGCACATGCCTGCATAGGCATGAGAGCCTGATACATGGTAAGCAACAGGAGGAAGATAGGACAATAAGGGCATTAGCCTGATCTGGCAAG
The DNA here is from genome assembly GCF_003343035.1 of Apteryx rowi. Lineage (NCBI taxonomy): Eukaryota > Metazoa > Chordata > Aves > Apterygiformes > Apterygidae > Apteryx > Apteryx rowi. The sequence continues at coordinate 387,871 of NW_020450995.1, read as the reverse complement.
AGATCTTGATCTGTTGACTCTTGATCAAAATATTGGAAGGGGCCAGACTTATGTAATCAGCAATATGTTTTTCAGTTATTTGTCTGTAGACACATGTGAAAAGAGCTCACTCAGAGCGCATTAAAGACCTTCTAGGAATGTTTACAAAATGCTGTATATAAAATCCGTGATATAGACCTTTTCTTTTCAGAATTGTTGCAGTTGTACTGATGCAACCACAATTTGACTCTGATCCATTACGTTGCTTATACTGTTCTTAAAGAAAGGGTTAATTCATCAGTTGGAAATCAAAAAAAGAGTAACTTGAGACCTGCATGATAAAGATCTTTCCAACCTGCAGAAGTTTTCTATATCAGAATGAACACAGACCTTTCAGAAATTCTCATGGTACCAAACAGAATAAGCAATACTCATAATCTGGGAACTCATCAGGGAAGTTCCAGGCAAACATCTGAGCTGGATAAATAAAAGCAGCAACTTGAAATTCAGTTTACCACACTAGATGAGTATCCTACCCAGTCTGCTGGATCTCTAAGCTTTCCACCTTGGGGCCCTTCCACTTAAAAGACCATTGATCAAGGCATTTACCTAACGTGTGAGAGACCAGATTCAAATAACTATGAACCTGGCAGGACTGAGACTTGAAATGTATCCCTTGCAATACATTAAACGTCCTAGACACTTAGCTTTTGGCTATTCTGAAGAAGAGCTATCTTTCCAGCAGAAACTCTGTCTTACAAAGTCGTAGACTACAAAGATTAGTAAAAACTGATGTGTTTTCATAAAATATTTTATTAAAGGTAAGTTTTATCAAGTTTTCCTCACAAAGAGAAATTTCAGTTATGAAAATTCTTTCCTATAGCTAAATATGAGTACAAATTGCTGGGTGTTAATGAACCTGGAGCTAAAATAATTTAAGGGTCTAAAAAGATCAATTTTTTAAAAAATTAAGATTTTAATTGACATCAATGAGTCAATCAGGTTGCAAGTATTCTGGGCTGAGTTACACATCTACTCCAGACAGAATCTGAATGAATGAACCTATTAAAAGAATGTTAACATCCAAGAATCCATCATTCTTCCCAACAGTTATTGTTATTTCTTCTAAGTGACACATTGCTGACATTTCAAGCTACTTAAACTTACATGTTTTATGTTGCAGCTGAACAATTTTATCTTATTTTCTGGCAAATTTTGCAGTTTGCTTTTGCTTTCTTTTAGCTTTTCAAGCCTGTCATGGAGCTGTCTATGAATGCTTTTTACATGCATGTTATAGTACTTTTTTTTTTTCATAACTGTGGTCTTTAAAAATGAAAAACAGAAAATTATTCATCAGTTGTTAACAAGATGCAACCATTCATGTATCCTATTTCTGAAGAATACAGCAAATCACAGCATTATTGTTACACATATTCCATTAACATTTTTAGAGATCATTTCAGATACAGCATACTTCATTTTGACTGTATTTGAACATCAATCATTGGATTGTGCCTTGCTATGAACATGTTTTTATAATTTAATAAAAAACTAAAAACACTCAGTTTTGTAATCCACTGTTTGTATGAACGCTGTAACTAAGAAGTTTATGCTGTAATTAAAGATCAAACTATGGACTCATTCCACATGCTTCAGTTAGCTCTGGTCTATATCCAAACACTGCTTGATAACATCATTAAGAAAATGAACTCAGTGCTCTGGATAAATCAAAAATCATACTTCTCATTTGAGAACAGCTGCTGTTGTGAATGCTTGTGAATGCGTCTCAACTTTTGTCCCCAAGAACTCCTTTTACTGAAGTAAGGCAAATTAACTGTCATGTTTCTGCAGTCGTATGGGTGCCAACAACTACACAAAGAAGGCTGAGTGTAATATTCCACACCAAAACACATTTTATGACTTGTTTCACTAAACAGTGGAATCCATTCAGAAAGCTTCCTCCTAAGCTCGTAAGTATCAAGTTAAATTTGTCATGATTTAAAAACGCTCTCCTTTGACAGCAAGACACGTGAAAGTAACTCCATTACAAGATAAGCCAACAGAACACGAACCTGTAACATTTGTTGTAGAATACTTGGAATGTCTGAAAACACAAGATCTGCCTCTGTGATTTCAGTGAATTCTTTCATGTCCTTTAGTCCCACATGGTTTTGATACTAGGTTATTAGTACATGAAATGACTAACAAGTTCTTTGTTTTAAATATGACTTCATGCACAATTTTTTTGTTGCCTTTTTTGCTTGGTATTGAATAGCAATAGTCCAAAAATGTTGCCAGTCTAGGTAGAGTGTTGGCATTACGTAATAGATTGAGTAATTAAAAATTTATTTGGTAATAACTGTGTACTTTCAGTTTTCAGTGAGACAAAATGTCTTATTTCAATACACTAACATCCAGGAAAAAAAGTGTCCAACACTACTGCCAATTGGAAATAGTCAAAAAACACAGATTACAACTCCTGAAGTTGCAGGAGTCCAAAATATTACATAAGGAGTTTTCTAAACCCTTAAACTTCAGGTTTTCTTTTTTCCTTTCTATTGTGCTTAATGGTATTCTTTTTTTTAAACTCAGAGTCTCACATTATCATGCCATCACCAAAAATTTCAAGATCCACGATAAAACTCAAATTTTGACAACACAACATAGTACTAAGCAGTAACACAAGGCACCCATCTTGGCTGAAAGACATGTAGTGGAGCTCATCATCAGTAATGAATTCATTCATCCTTCTGGTGCACCTACGAAGTAAAGTCTGAACTTACTTCTGCCAGAACCTTGATTTCCTTTTGAGACACGTCATATGTATCAAGCCTTTGAAGCTGAGGTATGTGATAGAGCACATGGATAGTACAATTATGGAGAAGACAAACAGGGTTGGGCCCATACTGAGGATCATTTAGGCCCAAATCTTTTAAATTAGGTAGTCTTGACAAATTAGTGAGTTCCTGAAAAAACAATGAAAATGCTACAACAACACGCCAATACTCTGTATTTAAAAAAGCCTAATTTTAGCACTAAGACCAACTGGGATTTTAATTATATGGGTTTATATTGAATGAAGAATGCACCAGGAAAGAGGGAGGAAGGAAGGTAGTACAGATGCAAGAGCATTTGTGAACATGACCTTCTGCAACTTTGCATATCTTTTAAGATTCACGTAGAACTTTAGAGACTCACTTGTTCTGGTGGTTGCACAAATTCTTGAGAAAACAAACTAAAACCTTTCAGCAAAAGAAAGTAAAGGATATTTGGGAAATGAAGGTCAGTCTCTGTGAAGAAATAACTATAAAAGTGATCAAACCTCAAAATCCTGACTTGATCTTTCTCATGCTTGAAATAAAAATGTCAGACCACCGACACCAAAACTTTCGAAATCCTGAATGCTCCACAAAGCCTAGATTTAGAGCACTTTCACAAACACCAGGAAAATCACAAAGGGCTACATGTCTAAAGCGAAAAATGGCCAGGTAAATGTCATTATGGCTAATTTAACATTCTCAATTCCCAGAAGAAATTCACTAATTAATTGTATAATGCCTGCTAATATCCTATGAACCCTGGCACTTGACTATATTTATATTCTCAAACTTAATATGTCACTTGTGATAACTTTTTTTTACATTTAATGTAATATATCTTCTCCTCCCTGTTCAAGACTTACAACTTGACCACACTGGGCAGGAAGCATAAAAGAGCTGTATATACACAATGGGTATTTCCTAACAAATTTCTAGCCCTTGTTACAAAGAATATCTGGGAACAGAAATTTTTCAAAGAGAGAGATCTAAAAACCTTATGAAAACAGTGAAAGTTAATATTGTATTCCTTTTAAAATCAACTGCTGTCACAGCTGTGTGTTATCGGTTCTCTAATATCATAAGAAAAACTCAGGTCTTCTCCTAGTAACAATTAAAAACATCAATATCAAATGTGAAGTCTGAACATACCTTGAAGGAAGACAGTTTGTTCGCAGAGAGGTTTAATATTTCTATTTGTATATTGAAGTCCAAACAATTTCCTAAAATTAAACACCAATATAAACAACAATTAAGAAAAACTATTTGCATTGTCCATTTGGATATCTGCACTTTCATCCTGCAGATTAGTTTTAGCCACATAACCTCCCCCCTCCCCAAAATGCATACTTCATTAACACAAACAGTTACGTCGAAAGTAGTATATGATTTTCCATTTTCACTTAAAGAGCAGGGATAGTATATAAAAGATTTTTTATTTTATTTATTTATTGCAGATAAAGATAAATCAAGAAAAACAAATAGATTCTCTAGTATCTGTTTAGAAATGCAAGAAGGATTTACATTCCCATTAAAAAACAAACAAGCATGATTTAGATTGAATCTAAAAGCCCTGTATACTAAAGGCAGTGAACAAGAAAAAAAAATCATGCATCATATATGCATATCCCACCAATACCTGTACTCTGTCTCCTTTGACATGGCTACAGCAATGACAAAGAGTTTGGTATAAACAAAGGTGAGCCCTAGGGAGTTTTGACACTGACTTTGGGATGATCAGGACTGAGTACGCTGGACACAATTCTGAACCACGCAAGTTGGTAGGATTATTTTTATTAGAATGAAAGAAAGATCAAACCATGTACATGAATCCTTGGTAGTAGTCAGAATGCTCATGCTAGAAATGCCAGACAGACATCACCTACCTATTTTTTCTATTAAGTTTCCAGCGAGGTTGACCTCTTGTAAATTCTGCAGAGTATGTAAGCCCTGTGAATATTTTAAAGAATACAGTTTTAATCAAATACAGCACTGCAAATGCTGAAGAGCCTGTAGGCTATGAGGCAGATCATTCAAATGTAAAAACAAACTTGACTGGAGTCTAAACAATGTTAGCCTCTGTTTTAAACTACAGCTTTCTTTTGACATGGAAAGGGAGAATATGTATTGCCCAATGGGAATTATTTTAGAAAGCCTTTGTAAATGATACTGCAGTGAAAACAAACATAGTTCCCCAGCTCCTTAGTTTCACAACTGTGTATTAGAAACCTAACAGATCATGCCCCATATCATGAGTACTCATTAGCTTTTGGCTGCAGCCCATGTCTTGACTTTGAGATACCATGGCAAGTAAATCACTCATGTCAGTCATTTCTCTCCACGATGACACTGCAGTTCTTTGCAGTGGAATGCCACTAGTGTTTGTTGTGTCCTCTCTAATAAAAAATAATTTTGGAAGCACTCTATTGCTTTTAGATTTGTTCTTTGTCAGCTGTAATTCTTAGGTCTCTCCTTTCTTTCCTTCTCTTCGTGCCCAGCTTCGATTTCTCTTTCCTCTTCTTCATGGCCTCCAAGGTTCCCGAAGATCTGCTCTCATTCATCCCTGTCAGCATCCCCTTCTGCTCTAACTACCTTTATCTTGGTAAGGTATCTCCCTCCGCCTCTTTTCATGACTCTCCTAAGGGCAAGAGGACTGAGATGCAGCACTCCTGTCTCCCTGTTGGGGCAGTAAAAATCAGGTATTTCGGAGCACCAAGTGGTCTTTTGCCAGAAATGATGTTTATACAGTTCTTCTCCTTTTACATGCTAAAGGGCTGATCACAGAGTTCTCACTTGTTCTGGCCTACCCTCCATTTGAAAGGTTAGCATGAAGAGTACTAATTTTGGGGGAGGGAGGAGGGGAACCAAATATTCATATGACAGCATGAAGAAAAGCCAGGATAAAACTTCTGAATATGAGTTCATCTGTCCAAGAAAAAAAAAAAATCCAAATACTTTAATCCTTTCAGTGCCTGCAACCCAGCATACATTTACTAAAATAAAAACTAAATGGAAATTCTTGCACATAATACTGAAGAGCAGACAAAAATCCACAGTTACAAGAAAACTAAAAATAAATAAATAAATAAATCTTTTCCTGCTCAGGGATCACAGAGGTCTTAGAAAATGAATGATTTAATTAACACTGTATATGCAGAAAACTTTAATTTCCAAATAATGTTTCAGCCTTAATTCTTGTGTTCTGGAGTTTAAATTGTCTCTCTTGCTGTTCAATAATTCTAAAAATTAGCCTTACTTATTAGATACACGTAGGTACTATACTATTAATATAATATACATTATACAGATTGGAAGGAAATAAATCACAAGAAGGACACCAGACTCACTTCTATATTCTTGATCAGGTTATTATTCAACCAAACTACATTCAGCTTTGTTAGGGCTTCCAGATTTTCAATCCGGGAAATTTCATTGCAATAAAGGTAAAGTTTTTCCAAATTTACACATTTTTGTAGACCGTCTATTTTCTGCAATAGAAGAAGAGGTATTAATTTGCAGCACTGGACAACAAAATGTCTCTCTTTTTGTCCATATGCCATCAACTTGCATAGAAAATAGTAAGGTAGCTCCAAACAATTTGAGACCACACCCACTGAGCAGAATTCTACTGACTTAGAAAGCTTTTCAATTAAGCCCTCAAAGAAAAAGTAATAGAAGCTACAATGCTTCATGATAAATGATGTGTTTTAAGTACAGTATTATTTTCACTGAAATATCTTCATCATAATCAGCTTCTTGAAAAAGGTTTCAATGCAATTATTGTAGTTTTAAAAAATATTTTTTCTAAAGAAAGAGAAAAAAACAACAACTTTATATTGCAAAATACAAAAACCTGTAAGGCGCAACAGAGGTAATTTGATCCATGCCTATAACGAGATTTTTGGATACTTCACTAAAGAAGTGCCAGATCCTGACTCTCTCAAAATAGCGCCTTCTTATTTGAACAGATGAAGAACTGCTCATGAAAGAATAAAATAATCATTGTAAGGGGCTAAAATTGGCTCAAGCTGGCTAGAAATAAAATTCATAGTTAACTTACCACTAAACAGCATTCAGCAATCCACAGCTCTCTGAGTAACAGGCAATGCTCCAGGTCTGAAATCTTTTGAATCCTTTGCCCAACAAGAGTGAGTGTAGTCAAATTTGGGAAATATTTCATGCCTACCATTTGGGGATAACCTGAGAAAAACATCTCCAGTGCTGTTGTTTTTAGTCCCTCTTGTTCGACTTTCTCATAAGATAATCCATTACATGTGCACTGGAAATGAAAGGCAATTATTCGTTTTACGTCTGTGTTGTAAAAAATACATTATGAAGCAGAATGTCTGGCTGTCATTAGAGTTAACTGCTTAAAATCAACTGTCTTTTAAAATTTGCTCTGCTCTCAGATGTATTTGCAATTTTGGCCACATTCTGTATATGACGGTTAAGTAGCTTTCTTCTGCTCACAATCACAATTATTGCATGAGTATGTCAAATCAAACCTCAAAATACACCTTCAATTTAAAACAAAATAATTTTCAGTCATGCTAACTTTAATGCAAACTAAAAACCACCACAAATGTATAACTTTCTCTATAAACTAGTATATGTGTTTGCATACGTGTGTATACGCACACACACACACACACCCCTGTATGTGTATGAAAGGGGATAGATGGTGTGCTCTATCAGTCTTGTAGCTTTTCACTTTCAAAGTGGTTGTATTAAGTAAATATAACAATATAAGCTGTTAGCCAGGAAAACATAAAAGATGACATGGAATTTCATTAAAGGTGAGATTCAGCTTAAGATTACAACACAAAACATCAGGTATAAACAACTGTGCCCTTTGTCAAAGCTCTCATTTTAGTCAACATGAGATCTAACCAATACAGCCAACGGATCCTGGAAAGCCATTCTGGTGTACAGACAGTAGATGTTTACAGTAAGCTGACTCATTCTACATTGGCTAAGAATGGGATTCAGTTGGCTGCACAGGATAACTAGTGCTATTATTTCAGGTGCTTTAGGGTATCCTGCAACTGCTGTTCCAGAAGGGTGCAGTCTCCTAAATGTCCTCTGTAATATATCCCAGCCCTGTGTGGTGTCTTAGATATCTTGAGGCAGCTAAAATGGCACTAGACAGCTATATTTGTGCAACTGAATTGTATCATAGATTTCTGTTGGATAAAATGAGGGCTGAAAAACCAAAGACATATGTAGACAACTATCAGCAGACACCTAAATTAAGGTGCCTTACTCCGGAGTTGGTCACCATTTTAAAATTCTAACCACTTCATACTAGGTAAAATTTTTATCATCTTAGCCACCCGATTCTGCTCATAACTATCCAATGCCTATGAAAATGCATGACTGAGTCAAAACTACATGATTTATTTTGATCAAATTCATATAAAAAACTTATTTTTCTTCCAATATATGAATATTCTGCAAGGCATGCCACAAGAAGCAGCGACAAAGGGTGAATTGTACCTTAAAAATCCTCTTTGAACACAGGTATCTCTCTCCTGAGAGATTTGTGTTTCTGCATCTTAACTACTAGTGTGTTCCCAGAGTTCTGAAACCTTTAGACCATCATAAACCGTTATTAATGCATGCCCTACACCACCTCCAGGATATTCCAGAATAACTAATGTTTTAGCAAAGACATACTGATATTTATAGAAGTATTAAAAGTCAGAGAAAATTAAAAACAAATACGAATGAAAAGCTTACCAGCTCCTTAATTATTTCCTCAAGGTTCTGGTTTTGGTTATCACTTTGCATCATCTCTTGTGTTTTCCACAGTGATTATTCATTTCTTAGTATTTTCTTATAAAAAGGACAGTATAATTATCAGCTGTGTATCCACCCACATAAGTCATAGGATTTCCAAGCAGTTTGAAAGGAAGATCTAAACTCCTAACAGACTTAGTTCCAAAATCTGTATTTCTCATTGAATCACAGTAGTGATCACAAGGGAAGAAAACTGAAGATGTCTGGAATATTTTGACTGATTACTTTTTTAGTTAATATTTTTAGATTCTGAAAGTCTAGAAAGTACTACAGGATAAGCTATTTGCACCACCTCCGTAAGGAAAGATGATGAATTGCACCCACTTATCCCTGTATTGGATTCAGTAAGTTGTATTTGCATAAAGAACAAAGGTGCAGTATGAATGAACAAATCATTTATAATTCACCAAAAATAATCCTCAGTAAAAGCTTATCTGCATATAGGAAAATATGTTGAAATTATCTGTACGTAATTGAGAGTGTAACACCTCTGCTACAATGTTTTTAAAGTAATCACACAGCTGCTATGATTAATCTTTAGCACTATCAACCTCTTATTAGTGATTGAGGCAGCTTCCTTCTCCCTTTGAAAACATTTAAATGGTATATTAACCGCAGCATGCACAAACTAAACCCAAAAGATCATTTTAGTCACTCTTAATATACCACCACACCACTGCTGTCTTTGACTCCCTGCCACAGTATTTAATGACACGCAGCTCCTCTAGCCAGTGATTTAGGACAGGAAATGAAGAATATTTTATCCAGTTACAACAGCTGAGGGAATTACATTAGACTGGAATTAGCTTTTGGGTGGAGGCAGGTTCCTCTGGGATTCTAATGGGAGCAGAAGGAAGCCAGAGCTATTTTTTCCACCTCATTCAAAAGACAGCATGTGCACTAATAGCACAGCTCTGTGAGCACTGCTTCCGGAGCCCTGGCTCTACGGGTAACTTCCCCATAATATATTTCCACATACTAACGGCACGTGTTTTGCCCACTGCTGGCAAGGGTGGATGCCCGGCCCCTGGGGTGCCTGGCACAGGCTGCCAGAGGGCGAGGAGGGAAGCGCACCTCACCACAAAGCAGGGCGCCCGCGACACCCCCAGGGCCCCCAGGCCCCAATCTGCCTTTCGAGGGCCGAGGCCTCACACAGGCACGGCTGGGGCTGGGCAGGCCACCCTGTAAGGCGGGCAAGGGGTAGGTAATGGGACCAGGGCAACCCGGGAGAGGGACAGGCCGGGGGTGCCACGCCAGGAGCCTCTCCAAGGGCCGTCGGGAGCCAGGCCAGGCCCCGACCTCTCAGGGGAGCCACGTACCTGACGCCCGGACCCACCGCCCAGAGCGCCGCCAGCTGCGCACGTCGCCTAGGCGACCGCCTCCCCCCTCCCACCGGCGGGGCGGCAGCCAACCAGCGGCGAGAGCGTGACGCGGCAAGCCCCGGAGGGGGCGGGGCGGGGCTGTGGAAATGGCGGTTACCTCAGCGAGGGGCGGCGGCGGTGAAAAAGCGGGCAGAGGTAGCACCGCCCCCCCTCCTGCGCACGCGCACAGCTGCACGGCGCTCTCCTGCCGGCGCTCTCCTGCCCGCGCACGCGCAGCGCGGCGACGCGCCCCGCCCCGCCCCCTGCAGGGCGTGCTGTGGCCCCCCCCCCTCCGCGCGTGCACCCGCCTAACGGCTGTGTCCCTCACACGCGCACACACACGTGCACACAGTGTGCCCCTCACACACAGACACACACACAGCTGTGCCCTTCAGAGTTGTGTGCCCTTCACACACACACGGCTGTGTGCCCTTCACACACACACAGCTGTGCCCCTCACACACAGAGCCGTGCGCTCTTCACACGCTCACAAACACACAGAGCTGTGTGCCCCTCACATACACGCACCCCAGATCCCACTGTGTGCCCTCCCACACACTGCTGTGTACCCCTTAGTTTAAATCAATTAGGAATGTGAGCGCGCGATAAAATAGGCCGTTCTTAAACCAAAAGGGCTGTGTTCACGGAGCCATTTGCACTGAATTAATTTTATCAATTTAAGAACAATGATAATCACTGAATTTATTTTTTTGCATGCGCTGAGACTGGTTGCACATTTTTCAATGGCAGTATCTCGCAGCAGAGAATTGGATCTCTGCTGAAACAAATGTCATTAAAGATGTCAGGTTTGTGAGTTAAGGAGGTTAATTTCATTAAAACTTGCAAGGGTCTCTGTTAAAGTCTGTTTTATGTTTATTACCATTTTCCATGGAGGGGGAGAAAATTGCTCAAGCAGCTTTTGTAGTTCTAGGAAGGCTGATAAACCCTTTTGTAGCTCTTTACTTGCATTGTTTCTTCATGTCACCAGATGTCCCTCCAGTTCCACATAAGGCAGGCAGCTTCCATCCATTTCTACACTGTAAAAGATGTTCCAGCCGGGTCTTATTTTTCCCTGTCTACAGGTGCAACGTTTCACTTACTCAGAGACAAAAAATACAAGTTTCTTTTAGCAGAAGTTTGTAAAAAGGCAAATCTAGGCATCAAATTTGCCCTCCCAAATTAACGTATCATATAACAAATACACAGTGGAACAATTTTAAATTAAAAAGGGGATATTAACGCCCTGAAAACAGTGCAGCTTTCTAATTCAAGGAAAAAAAACACCCAAACAATCATCCACTTTTATGATTGTTTCCTCTCCAGAGAAGTTTATATGTAGCTTTGCTTAAACGGAGCATATTCCCTTCCCATGTTCTGCCTTTATACTGGATTCTGGAAGAAAGATAGTCTTGTTTAGCAAATGACTCTTTTTCTTTTATATCCCATTGACAAAGAATCAGAAGGGCAGCCCTCTTGGTAAATTGTGTCTAGGCCAACTGATACCATTTTGTGACTTGCTTAGTATTTTTAAAGCAGTAGCTGAATGATCAAGCATTAAAACTGGACATTTCATGCAAATCCAGATATTCATTGGTATAAACAGCAGCAAAATGCAATTGCTTTTGTTTCTGAGCATGTAACTAAGTGACTCATTATTAGTGGAGTGAGTAAAGCCAAATGATCTAATTTGGATATAGGAGTTACGGTTTGACTGGGAAGCACTCTTCTCTAACCAGAAGGGAATTATTATAAGAATCAACATCTTGGTGAAACACCTTCAGTCCTTTCTAGGTGACTCAATCATCTCAGGGTGACCTGCTCTGGCTGCCTAAAATCTGTATGCATAATATCCCTAATCTCTTCAACTGCAGCAAACAGGCAGGGCAGCGTTACAATATTAATCACGAGCACAGCTCATTAAGACCTAGATAATGTTACTGCTAGATAATTTTGTGTTGGTTTATAAAGCTGTTAAAACATATAATATTTGCATATATAGTATTTTCAGAATGTCTGGCAGCAGTTGCTAGGTTTCTCTTTTAATGCAAAGGATTTTCAAACTTATCTCAGACTGAATTAATCATTTTAAGTGTGTTATCTTTCACCTTCTGCTATGGCACACTCTGCTCTAATTCTGCTAAAGCCTTTCAGTATAATTTGAAACCATTTCATAGCACAGTCAAAGCAACTGTTCAAGTGCTGATGGTGCTTTGCTGCTGCATATTTACTTTTGAAGCTGTCCTTGTTGTAGTTTTGCTGACCACCAGAGAAACTTCTGAAGCTGATGTTCATCAGATTCTCATGGGTCGCTGTGCATGGTGGACATGCATTTCTGCCTCTGTCTTTTACTGCTGTTGATATTTTTATAGGGTGGTAGATGATTTGTTTTCGCTGAGAATGCGAAGCAGTCGTCATAAATTTTTTTTCTAGAAAGGTCTCCAGCCTTAAAATAATACTGTTTGTAATCTATGTGCAGCTCTGGCTGCTCCTGCTAGGTATCACTGGAATATTTCTGACTTCCACTGTGTCATTTCAAAATCCAAGTGCTTCCAGTATCATCTCTGCAAACTGGTGTATATTTAGATAAAATGTCAGATTAAGTGGCTAGAAGCAGTGATGCTAGGCCTTGTATAAATATTTAAAATAGATTACATTTTTAGAAACTAGGCTCTCCAGGTGTATCGTTAATAAAACTGTAAGCACTTAAACTCGCTTTTAGTGTGAGGTAAGATATATGAGGTAATTTTTGGTTTGTTTTGTCTAATTTTAGCAGTCATTTTGATGTGAGACATGATGACTTTCAAAGTATTTAAAATACTAGGTTACTCATTAAGTCTTTAGGAAATTTCACCCTTTCAGCTGTGATAGACAGCAGGTAGGTTAGGGGAATAAGCACTGACAGTAGTCGGAAAAATGAAGCTAGTTATACCCGTGTTTTCAGCTAATGCAGAGTCCTGACTACCAGGGGCATCAAGAAAAGTACTGCTGAAACAAGACTGAGGAAGGCTTTAGGATTTGATCCAGCAGTGGTAATGCAGCAGCTGTGTTCACAACAGTCCTGTGACCCCGAGCACGAGTGTGGAGCAGGGAGAAGAGCACTTGCTTGCTTGCTTTTGGCGCTGCCATTCATGGGTGTTGTTTGGGGAGCGTTTTGGCATGTATCCCTGGGTAGCTGCAGCTTGACCCGTAGGACAGAATGGGATAAAAGCATGTTGTTTCAAGTGTGTCGCTGGAGATAGGCAATGGTCACAGTCAATCCAGAATTATCTCTTTAAATGCATATTCATATTTATTTACAATAATATTTTTAATAGAATAATCAATAGAATAATTAATATAATAATATTTATTATTTTTATCTAGAACCAGCTCCTGACTGCGAATTGTGGGTGAACAAGGCCCTTCCACAGCAGCCCTGGCTGCATCCCCATGCCACAGAGCACATGCTGCAGAACAGATGTCACTGCTATGGTGCTCTGCTTTCTCTGCTGCATTTAAAGCTCCTCTGATTTTACAGGAAACTGTTCACCATTTTTCTAAGGTAAATGAAGTAAATAGGGGCATATAGCAGAATATGTATGTCTGTGCTTTGTATTTTGCTTATTTCTAGAGCATCTGGATTGTAGCACTTTCTCACTGCTCTGGATGACAGGCCATAAAAACTGACATGGGCATTGGGCATCTATATGAAATTTCCCTGTGGTACAAGGCAAGCTACTTATGTATCTGTTGATAACATGCAGGAGGAAAACCTGAGTTATCTCTGATGACTTTGACTTGGGGATAGTTGTTGGAAGTCCCATGAAGGGAGATAAAAAACCAAAACCAAACCAATAAAACTTCCTTAGTGCTTGTAAAAACAATAGATAAGATACTACTTGCACAATCTTTTGTTATTGCAGTAACTCCTTGAGCCAGCTCAGGACTGGACGTCATGCTAACAGACAGAAATGAGCTCAGCATTGATCTATAAATTAGCAGTTGCCTAGTGACTCATGATCCTGGCACACTTAGTTTATGCAAACAAAAAATAGCACTACGCAGTAATGGATGTATGCCAATTTTTTGGCAGGGTCACTGTCCCAGAGCTTATAGGAATATTTGGCGTAAACGACAGGGAGCATAACTTGAAAATAGGAAATGTTAATGAAAGCAGGGTAGGTACCTACAAAGGAATATTACCATAAAAACAGCAAAAAAAAAAAATCTTGTTCAAAATATTTTAAAATAAGCAATGTAGCATAAAATAGAATTAGCAGGGCACGTATTAATGGATTAGAAATTGGCTTAAAAGCAGATCTCTTGGGAAAAATCATTATAATGATTATTAATCAATTTAATGAAGCTATTTAATCATTTTATTGGCCATCTAAATGGTAATATAGGTCTTTGCCAGTTAAATTTGCAGATGGCACAGGGTTGTTGAGTAGTAAATAATGAAGTTACACTTACAAAATGGTCCGAATCACCTAATTAAATGGTCATAGTCCAGCAATACAGCTAAATGCAAGCTAATACACTGGGGCTATATGGGCAATAGCTATAGGATGAAAAACCCTGTCTTGAAGTGCTCTGACTCAGGAAAAGAATATGGGGTCATCATAGCAAACTGCTTCAGCCTGAGCTCCCAGTGTAGTGCTCTGGTTAAACTGAGCAGCGTGATCCATGAATTAATAAAGTAGGTGAACACTGAATAACACAGGGAAGGGATCTTTCTTTCATATATGGCATTGGTAAGACAGCTCCTTCAGCAGCGTATTCATTTCATGACTTCACTCCAGGCAAGGAGTCCACAAAACTTATCCAAGAACTGGAAACCAAACCTGATGATATACCACTAACAGACCCTAACGAATGAAGGGAAGGTTAAAGCTGAACCGAATGACTGTACATGGATACACATGGAAAAATACAACTGACGGCAGAGTGCTTTTGAGTCTGTCAGGGAAAGGTACAATGAGATCAAGTCACTGAAAATTGAGGTTGAACAAAGTATTGTAACAGGCATCGTCAGCATTAGCGGGGGTAGTGCTGTGTCAATGCTGAATTCTTCTGTGCCATTAATCTCAGTGGGATCTGAGTTAGGTTCAAAATCAGCACCTGTGAAGCTCCTTCTGGATATTTTCATGGGTAATCCTTAAAAAGAAATGTCAAGATTTACGTTTTATTGTCTTTAATGCTATCCTTCCTTATAATCTATCCATAAAATCCAAAGCTATTAAGCTCTTTAAAGCTTAAAATATATATTTTTCAATGCTTATAAATGATGAAGTAAACCATTTCTCCAATAGGGGGGTCAAATTCTTCATCCTTTCTAAAGAGGATCTCCTGGTATATAAATGTGAGTGGGCTTCTCCTCTTAGTGGTGAATATTTCCAATTTTTATAAGGGAACAAACTCTGCTTGCACCAGTAGTTTGAGAACAGTACCTTTTTCTGTGTCCATCCTTTTCCTCTTTCTCTTCCCTATATTCATCAAGGGCCTGAACAAACTCCATTGAAACAAATGTAAATCTTGCAGGAGACATAGATTGTCATTCATTACAAGCTCACAAAGCGTCAAAGGAAGTAATTTTGGCTCTAAGTTCCAGACCGTGTGTACTCCTCTAGCTCCACTGAATCCAGTGGAATGAGACCAGTTTTGTGGTTACTGAAGGCCAGAACTGTTTTCTGGTCATATTTTTACCTCATGATGGGTTTATTCTACACACAGGGAATCAAAATTTTTGAAACCTCACACACCAGATAAGCTGTGGAAGAATCATTTCAGTCTGGCCTTAGCGGCATACTTACGAGTATTCTTTTTCCAGAGCTTGGTTACACAGAGATCAAGACCACAATTTTGTATGGAGAAGCAAACAAAAGTATTCAAGAAAGTTCTTAAGCTGTTATACTATATTCTGCATTCACGCTGTAATGCCTGTCACCAGAGGTATCTAAGAAGCATGAACTCCCAGAACACCTCAGAAGCAACATTACAACATTTTGTCTAACATCTGGGGCAAAAGATTTGCATTCAAAAGCAGCAATGAAAAGCAATGAGGAATTTTCCACCTGTTTTTCTTCTCTCACATTTTCCATAGTGACTGGCATATCTCTTTGTCTCTGAGGCACAGTGGAAATTGAAAACCTGCTGGACTGGAACAAGTGTGTTCAGCTTTCCAGGATGAAATAATACCTTAATTGGTCTGTCTGCATGGATCTCTCACCCAGGCTGAGAGATATGATGAAAAAAGCATCCTAGATCTGATATTATAAAATCCTCAAGATCCTCACTGAGCTATTTGCATCTTGTGATGAAGAAACCTGGTAACATAATTCATAGAACAAAGATATTGCAAGACTTATGTATCAAAACATGGATTTGAGTTTGTAATGGTCTTCCTATACAGTCAGCTTAAGGAAATCTTAAAAAATATTTTCTTTTCTGTTGTATTTCTTTTTTCATCAAACTTTTTTCCTCTGTCATAGAAACAAGACTAGCAAGCACCTTGATAAGTTACGTAATTCACTCCTTTGCTCCAAGGCAGAACTGACTCTTTCCAAACTTTCCCTGACTAATATTTTTATTTTTTAACCTGTTTCTAAAAGCCTCCAGTAATGAAATTCCAAAACCAAAGACAAATGGCAAAGGTTGATCCCGATTAGCAGAGAAAGTTAGTGAGTGGAAGAGAAAACAGCAGTATGTCCAATGGCACTTTGATTTTTACATTGCTTTTTAGATTTTGCTGTAGGAGAGAACCTGGAAGTTTCTAATGCTCTACTTAAGTCAGGAGTTTCCATCATTTCTCTGAACTCTTAGTATGAATTCATGGACCTTTATGCTGTATTAAGCATCCATTTTCTTGTTCAGATGCCTGAATTGGAGATTGATAGCAGGAAATGGAATAAATATGCTCTTGACTTATTATTGTGACAGAGAAAAAAATATAATTTTGAACATGTTAATGTATCTAAAACCTCCAAATCATAAAGCCATTTTTGAAATCATCTGACAGGGAATCATCAACCTGTTTTTTCCCATAATCATTCATCTATCACTAGGTTCATGCTGTAAAAATGTTATATCATAACACAGTCTGAAGGATGTGACTCAAAATTATTAAAAACACGAAGTTAATATTCTGAAGAAGTTACTGAAACACCCTTCTAAAAATCCCAAAGGCTGCTAAACATTTTTATACTTTGGGAAGGGAAAGCTGAGGAATGATTAACCTCTATTGCTATAAAACAATCTACTTTTTGGAAAAGGGCTTCAGGATTTCAGGTGCTCTGTTTATGATATAATCAAAAAAAATTGAAGAATTCATGCCTTGTTCTGAGAACCACAACTGATGTATTTCTTTTGAAAACATCTAGCAAAAATGTATCTTTCATTCTTCTCTGCATACATAAAAATATTCTAGGGCAGAAAGATTGCTATGAATTTCTGTTATGGAAGTAACTGTGCTATGACATGTGTCAAGCTACTGATATTGCCAAAGCAAAGGAGAATTTCCAGAAGCCCAAGTGACGGAATCCATCTGAAACGTACAATGATTCTGTCAGTAGACATGCCAGGTCTGTGGTGCACCTGAGTATTAAGAGACCTGACAACTGCCTTTCCTCTGTTCACAGCAAGGGATTACAATTTCTGAAATGCATTTGAAAAACTTCATTCATATTTCTGAAAATTTGCTTTAACAGTATAATATACCAGTCTTCCTGAGATGAATATGGAAACTAGAGGAAGAGTCAGAAGTCTCAGAAGACTCTGTCTTTTTGGAGTGAAGAATGTGTCTTTGCCCTGATGCTTCTATTGTCTCTGTGACATCTGATGTTGAGAATTTTAGATACACACTATTCCCAGACTTTCATCTTACCATCTCTGTAACCATTTGCAAGATTCATACCTGAAACTGGTGCTCTTTGGTCTTTTAAATGCAGCTGGAAAAAGAGTAGGAAGAAAACAAACAAACAAACCCACAAAAACAAAGCAATGCAACTGCTCCCCCCAGAAAAAAAACAGAAAACACACATGAAGGCCACATGGCCCAATGCCCTTCAACACTCATTCCAAGAGTAGGCTAAATCATGGGTGTGGATCTCCGGGAGGATTTCCAGCCAGTATATCCAGGAAGAGATACTTCTTTTACTAAACCAAACTCCCTGCAAGAAAGTGGAGCAACAGTAGCAAAGGCTGGCTTGTTATCAACAGCAACATACACAGGTGGGCAGGAACAGCACCTTCCAGGATTAAAAGGGAGAGGAGACCTAACGAAGACAGAACATGAGACTTGCTTCTTGACTGTGCTTCCCACAGACCAAATTAATTCCAAGAGATGAGTGAAAGATGGAAAGACATGCTTCATTATAAACCAGTTCTATATTTCAAGATCTAATTAGCTGTCTAGACAAGCCTCAGTGTTGTCTATGCTCTCAGAGGTAATGGTGGCCAAGTTACCATTTTTCCAACACAAGGGTCACATTCATGTATTTCCAGTATTTGAAGTGAGCTGCATCCCATTAATCTATGAAACCTGTGAATATTTATTTATATAGACCATACATGCCCTTAGATGATGAAAGCCCTGTTTCATTACAATCTGTATTCCAATAGCAAGGACATTCCAGGATGTAGGAGACTTTAGCTGAAAGGCCCATGAATTAGACTAGGTGGGCGTTTGTGATGCGCCAATAGAGGGGCGTCCGAGATTCTTTTGGATTCCAGGGTTAGTTGCACTGAACTTGAGAGATCATCATTTGTCAAGTATGAGAATTTATTAGAGATAAGAGGTTATAACAAAGCTAAAAGTATAGTAAAGCTAGAAATATAATAGAACTGAGAATATATATACATATCAGAGCTCTACAGTTAAATCATGGGTGCACAGCACAATGACTGGCCACCCCTCCGGTATAGTTTTCCCCGGATTCTCAAGCAATGGGTGTATGGTACTATGACCACTCTCGCCCCTTATGGGCCACCCTTCTGGTGCAGCTTTCCCCGGTTTCTCCCCACCATGCTGTTGCCATCAGGGGTGGATCCTCGGGTCCACAGGCCAGCTGCTGACGATTGGTCCGAGTCCACAACAAAAGTGTGTGGCTTACTCTCTTTTATAGCCAGTCAAAATGATGCCAGCTCACAGTTATACAAAAGCCATATGGCTCTAGTCAATGACAATATGCATATCTATAGGTAACCTAGCGCTCAGCCCACCACACTGCTCAGTTGGTAACAATATGCCCATTAACAGGTCGTTCTCTGGGGGACTGCGCAGCACCCGGATGTTTATGGTGTGGGTCTGCGGTGTCACTTCTTCTTTGTCTGGACTTGTCAATCATGAGGTCGTTAGAGGGTGTGCCCCTAGGCTACAGCAACCTCACAGTGTGGTGGCTCTGGCCGTGGTGCAGCCGGGTTCGTTAGCTCTTGGGGAGCACCCCAGAGCAAAGCCTTCTTCTGTGGGCTGCACCGTCTGGAGTCCCACTCTTGCCTGTGTGGCGCCTGTCAGCATTTGAAGCTAAGTCTTAGGTAGTCCTGACTACCAGACTATTGGTTCAAGCCCAGTGTTTTGGATTTGGGGTTGAAGATGTTCTGCTATGACACTTCTCTGGAGTGTTACCTCTCTTTCTGAGATTAGTGTTTTACCTACCCTCATGGTCCTACTGAGAAGAGATCACTTGCTTTCATGTAAAACTATGGAAGGCTTTGGTTTAGTTCTCTGCAGATGAGAAAAAACATCCTGAAAGAAGTCACAGTATTAAAATGCTCCCCAGCCCAGCTCTGGGCAGGTATTCAGCACAAGAAATTATACAAAGAAAGAGAAAGTAAGGGAAAAGATAGAATTGAAAATCACAGGTGAGGCCATTATACCAGAGTGATGGGGAACAGTCGTGGTTGTGAGACAAGAAATGGAGGGAGACGGAACAGAATAGGAGGAGTTCAGGGGAACATAAAAAGAGGAGAAAAACAAGAGAAATAGCCAAGATAAATTGCTTTGCCTGGAGTTCATGTCTTGAAGAAAGAAAACAGAAAATATTTAATGGAAAACAAGAATGAAAGAAAAAGAGAAATCTAGAGAAAAATATATAAAGGAGTTTATCTGGTGAGATTAAATTGGCTATGAGCATAAGATAAATAGTTATTCTGGAAGAAACTGAGAACTAACACTCTGCACTGTTCCCAGCTCTACTCCCTGGACTTCATACCATGGGACATATATGTTTAAAAATTCTAAGCATTGATGGCAGGTAAATTCTTCCCAGGTTTCAGGCTGCAATTTGTGGTCAACAAAGATGTTTGAAAATAATTATAATAATAAGAAAATAATAATAAGAAATAATAATAAAAAAAGCATGAAGGAGGCTAAAGTGCTACTTCAGAACCAGATTTGCACTAAATTTCAGAACAAGTCTGACTTTAAAATGCTCAGATATTTAAAGCTAAGTGTATGCCAAAATGTTTGCTGACTCATGGCATCAATGAACTTAGTACTAAACTAAATGTGGTAGCATGTAGTGAATAATGCCTTAAGAAACTGTCTTAGCATGTCTGAAAAACAAGTTCTCAGCCTCAAGACCACAAAAGGAAAGGGCAAAGGTTAATTAATTTGTTACTGTTACTTGGCTTTGGTACTGGTCAACCACAAAGGATGCTTTGAAAAGGTCACCCAACACACTAACAGCATCTTGCAGTGTGACAGATCTAGGACTGTGCTGCCACAGAGATAATAAAAACAGGCTCAGGCAGTGATTCTTCTCCTTCAAGGCTAGTTTACATTTGTAGGGAAATATGGAATAAAATATGGTGGAAAAACTGCTGAAGATGTTAGATATGGGGATGATAATGAAACTCTGAGGACTGAACTAGCTGAATCAAGTTAGACTAATCCTCTCTTGCCGGGCAGATTTGAATGCTTTTTTAATAGAATTATAAAATGTAATGGAAAGTGAGAATCCAGGATCTTCCTTGTATTTGAAGGAACATGTATTTGAAACAGATACCTCTCAAAACTTAATTCAAATGGATTCGGGTGGGGGGGACTGTCACTGGCAGAGGAGTAACACTTTATTAGACCTTGTAACAAAAGTGGCCTTTCATCAAGTGAAGAGAAATCTTCAGCTTTCAGATAAAACAAGGAAATCTCTGGCTTATTGTTCTGACACATAGTATAGAAAGTATAATGCAATGTAACCTCAAGCAAATCAGTTACTGAGAATGCAGGAGTATGCAGATGGATGCTACTTCTACTCCAGGGGAAGAAATGGCCATACTGATCCTCCTACCCATATAACATCCTGTGGGAGGAAATACCAAACATAGTCCATGCTGTCTTGATCTGTTCCACTTAGAGTTATGATAGAAGTCATCTGCCTGGAAGATAAGCATGACACATTTCCCTGAGAATTAGAGAGGTCTTTTGTGAGATTATGGTGTAAGAGACAAAACCAGAAGTTGGTGATGTTTGGGTGGAGAAGCAGCGAACAGCCTGCAACATGCTCTCATATTCTGGTTCAGTGGTTAAAATATTCACTGCTCTCTGATGGCACTGGGGATCGGCACTGGCAGTAGTCTTGGCAGGACCAATTTCTTCTTTCTGTCCCTTTCTGATGCCTCTAGACATTCAGTCACCAAAAAAGAAATCACAGCTCCTAGTTGGTGAAAGAGAGGCAGAAGGCAATAGCTTCTTTTTGCATTTGGGTTTATACGCAGTTCATAGTCTGTAGGAAGATTTCAGGGATTGCAACTAGACTGAAAAGGTGGTTACAGAGGGTAAAGCCTGTGTCCCCTCTGTCTACTGTTCCACCAGAAGAGAAGGAGATGGGCCAAATTTCTGCAATGAGTTTTGCAACCACTCCAGCAGGACTCTCTAGCTGTTGGGACCTGCCTGCAAGCCAGTCCAGAAAGAAAGCTGGGAACCACATTCTGCAGCTGCTCTCTCAAAACCCAGGCCTCACCAGAGAGTCAATGAGAGATGGCCTTCACCCTTTGGCACCAAAGGAGTCCTCTCAGTCGCCACACTGCCCAAGACAGATGAATGCATCTGGGTGGAGTTAACAAACATGGAGCCACCTTGTGCACGTAGGGTTTGTGTGCACTGTATGCTCATCTGCTGCACATGTGCAGTGCGGTCTCTACACAGCCGCACGGCCCTTCTCCAGACATACCAGTGTCCTTACTGTGCAGGAGCAGTGAGCGCAGCAAATCCAGATATGCTCCCTTGCAGGAAAGTTGGGGTCAGAGGCAGGCTGGTATCACCATCCTCCCTGAAGTGCACAGTCTCCAAAACAACAGGACACAGATGGCTATTACTTTTGTTGCAACAAAGGGCTGGAGGTGGTATTTAGTGTTGTGAGGAGCATCTAGCAAGCTGAGTATGAGGAGGGGAAATGGGAGGGGAAGCTTAGCAAGCTGAGGGACAGGAGAGTGGAGAAAGGGAAATGATGGCTGAAAAGAGGGGACACTGTTCAGTGGATGGATCCTCCCGGTAATGGCTAAGGGGTACTTGTACTGGTATGTGCAACTCAACATACTCACAAATGATGTGGAAAATATGGTGAAAAACAGTGTGACAAAGTTTACAGATGATGCAGAATTACTCAGGGTGGTAAAAACAGAAGCTAACTGCAAAGAGTTGCAAAAGGGACCTCTTAAAATTTGAGGCACTGGGTGGTGAAACAGTAGAAGAAACTCCATGTTGATAACTGCAGACTGCTGCATATGAGGAGAAACAGCCATGATTGCAGCTATACACTAATGAGCTCTAAATTAGCTATCATATCTCAGGAAAAAAGATCTCACAGTTATTATGGATAATCCAATGAAAATATCAGTTCTGTGTTTGGGAGCAATCGAAAGGCAGGCAAAAGGTTAGAAATCACTAGAGGTGGGGTAGACAACAAAACATAACATCATACTGCAGCAGTAAATCCCCTGTGTATCCACACTTTAAATTGTGCATGCAGCTTGGGCTCTCCCCAGTTCCCCCGTGGCAAAAAAATCTACATAGAGCTGGAAAATATGCAGAGAAGAGTAATTAACATGATCTCCATATGAGGAAAGCTTAAATAAAGTGTTCACCTTGGAAAATAGATGGATAAATGACAGAGGTATATAAAACCACAAGCAGCATGAAGATGTAAATAGGGAACAATAGCCATTATTTCTTACAATACAAGATCTGGAGCACATCACAAAATCATTCAGAACAAACAAAAGGAAGTATTTCTTCAAACAGCCTATAATTAAATTGTGGAGCTCGTTGCTATAGGATGTCATGGAAGCTGAAAGCATAAATGAATTAAAAATGTGATTAGACAAGTTTGTGGATATACCTCCATTAAGGACTGTTAAGCAGAAAGATGTGGTTTCAATATCTGACTCGGGAAGTCTTTCAGCACAGATTGCAGGAAACCTGCAAAGATATACTGAGGAAGGAGGGCAGAGAATTTCACTGCATGCTTTCCCTGTTTGTATGCGCTTTCCTTAATCATCTGCAGCTGGAGAGTTTCACAGGCAGGATCCTGAGCAGTACAGACCTTTGGCCTGACCCATCACGACCATTTATAATTCTTACTTTATTTCTGTAGGTTAGGAAGGGAAGCATAGGGCATCAGGCATGGGATTTTCCTCTGAGAGAACCACTGAGGCAAAAAGCTATTGAAGGAACATCTGAAGTATGATTTTTTGTGTGCTGATACCTGTGAGAAGTTTTTAAAGACACTGCTAGGCAGGTATGGACAGTCAACCGAGGCCTATAACAAGGCAGAGTTATACTTACTGGTGATGCGTTTCCTGGGAATGACAAGGATAATGCAGTGTGACAATGGTTAGGATGAGTTAGGTTGAAAAAATCTGTATTAGAGCTAGTCTTCATAAATGAGTTTACATTATCTAAATGAGCAATTAAAGACACCATTATGAAATGTGTAAATGATCCAGCTGTAGAACAGGAGCCAACACCAGCTGGGAGAAAGAAGAGCAACCACGAAAAGGAAGCTGGATATGAGTTTTAAAAGATCTGTTTTCTATTGTAAGTTGATACACCTTGGTACCCCTCCATCCAAATTTCTGTTCTCAATAGGAGGTAGAAATTCAAGTGGGTACATAGAAAGCCAGAGGTTAAGTGAACAGCATCTGGGAAAAGAAATGGCAATGGTATGTTGAAACAGAAACAGGGAGGGTCAATTTAATCTGCGTATGCAGAGGCATTATGTCATGAAGTCGCTTTTGATATAAACGTGGTAAGAGCACATCTACAGTATTACATCTAGTTTCAGAAGACTTTTAATAAAAAGAACAGAACAAATTACACAGAGTTTAAAACTTGTAGAAAAATGAAAATAGAGAGTGACTTATGGGAAGCTATGAATACATCAGCAAGGAAAACACCAGGGAGGGAGAAGAGTTGTTTAAGGTAAAGTACACTGTTGGCACAAGAACAAATGGCTGTAAACTGGCCATGAATAAATTTAGGCTGGAAATTAGAAGAATTTGTCTAGCCCCAAGAGGAGTGAAGTTTTGGAACAGCCTTCCAGTAGGAATAAGAGGGACAGAACACTCTACCTTATTTTAAAATGACAGTGAATAGTTTATATGATATTGTTGCCTCAAATAGAAAAGGACTGTACCTGGCAAGCCATAAAGTCCCTTATATTTTTGTATTTCAAGCAGTTATGTATTATTGGATGAATATAGATTTGAGAACATAAACATCTGAAGGACAGAAAAGTTCCAGGGAGAAGAAATACTTACTTTCTTCACAAACTTCCTGAGAGTGAAGTGGCTATGCCATATTTGCTCAAAGGAACTTGTGGATGACTCATCATTTTGATTGTCTAAAATAAGATTGAATAAAGTAGTAATCAAGATACTGTCATGATGTGTCCTGCAGTGGTGAGTGTAATGAACAAGGCAATCTTATTTGGCCTGTCTTCATCATGAGTCATGTAACGGGACCCTGCAGGTTCAACCCCTGGAGCCCAGTGACAAATAAAGATAAACAGGGAAACAGATTCTCTTCAGTAGCTGCTAAAAAGGAAGAAACTGACCAAAAGTCAAAGTTTTTAGGCTCGAGACTCCTATCTGTTCATCTCAACTTGCAAGCAAGTGGAGTCAAGTTTCCATATTAGTAAGGTCTCATCCTAGGAGGATGCCCTAGGGAGGGCATTTTGTTTCTGACCATGCCCAATTACACAACAGATCTCAAGCTGTTACCCTTTTTTCTTAATATACAACCAAACTGTTAAAAGCACTGATATTTTGGGCTCTGTCCAAGAGCTATGGATGAATAATTAAGGTAAAAACCGCTTCAAGTTCTCACTTTTCTTTTTCATGTACTCACTCAATGTAACTTTCAATATTGAGAATACACAAACTGGACAAAACACTGTCAGCAATACTTTTCCCCCTAAAAATGCAGGTTCAGAATCATAAATTACCTACTATTGATTCTGCTGATTTGTTTCAGCTGAGGAGATGGAAATACAAATCCAGAATCCAAAACACTATTTTGAAACAGTGCTGTTTAAAACATTAAAATTTCACAGTTCCCATATTAGTCAGAACTATTTTAAAACTTATTTGATAAAAAATGGTAAACAGTTGAAAATGCAGAAAAAGAATACATATATCCACCATTAGTGAGCACAAAGGCAATTAGGGTAGAGAACAGCTGCAAGTAGAAGATGCTAAGAAAGTTCTGAGAAGTCAGAAAAAACAGAATCGGGAATGATTCCCCACTGTTTCCACAAGGTAAATCTCAAGCAGTCTTTTCACAGCTTTTATGTCTTCGAGTCTATATTGAATCATCTGGTCACTCATTATGTTTTCAGCTCATTTTGATTTCTAATTTCTGCCTTTATAGACCGGAGAGTCTCAAAGTTTCCCCTCATTTTCTGAGGCCTCTTTAGGAACTTCACAAGAAGTTACAGAAGAACCAATTGTGTCTCCAAGGTTAATTTTGTCCAGAATGGTGTTGTGAAACTTCTTCTACTAATAGCTGAACAGACACTGCTGACCAGAAATGCTTTCTGTTAGTATCATGGTCCTCCTTCTGTTCAGTTAGTCTTTTTCATGCCATCCTGGGAACCCAGTTACTTTACTTTTTTTTTCCCCTGACTTCCAGGATGACCCTTGTTGACTGAAGTCTTAGAGCTCACAAAGCTAATGTGGCCCAAGCTAGATGGCAGGATTATGGGAACAGCCGATCCTTTCACCACTTGAAGGCTGTGCAATCCTTAGAAAGGGTTTATAACACTTCCCAATCTAAAGCATGGCAAATATTGTACTAATTTCAATTCCTTGGATTTTTTTTCCCAACTCCCTGAGCTGTGTGACAGGCAAAAGCTCATTTCCTCCTACAGCAGTTTTCACTGGCTCTTATAGAGGTTTTGTTTTCTTATCCATTATTCTACTATGTTTAATCATAATGAGGTGATCAGAATTAGATAGGGAAATTACAATGAATAGGACATTGTTTTTTCTTTCTGGGCACAAGGGGGACCAATTCTTTATGTTTTACTCTGGAAAACCTTTCCTGTAATGTTGCTTGTGAGTGGCAAAATATTCTTTGTTATTGCAAAGACAGTGGCTGCCTATTTTCATAAACATAGTGTCGATGGTCAAAGGCTTAGATACTTCACATCCTATGAACTTTCCAAGGCAGTGATTCACCTGTGCATTTTGGGGAAGGAAACATTTTCTTCACAGTCCAGCAGAGGGCCCTGTACATGATTTCATCGTTTTGGCAAAATGTGTCTTAAATTACACAATGGCTGTGGAAACCAGCAGAGCCCTTCTTTCACCTGGGGTTTTGATTTTTGAAAGTATTCAATTATATTAAGAAATAAGCAGGCCACAAGTTATAAAAGCATGTAGTCAGACTTATTTACTTATCTACCCACTCCACTGCAAAATGCTGAGAATAAAAATGATGATTTTAAGGGTTATTTATATCAGGGATTAATCCTGCATGGTTTTGCTTTTTCAGCACTGACATCAGCCAGAGTTTGGGGAATGTAGGCTTGTGTTCATTGCAAACATTTAATTCGCAAAATAAAGACACAGATGAGTAGAGTCGGTAAGAATTTGCAGGCTGTTGTTTCCAGTTTGAATAATGCGATATACAGAATGCACTACAAAGTGATTTTGAAATGTAAAGCAATAATGTTCCCTTTGAAGTTCTGATATCAAGTGCTAAATGATATATCATTTAAATGCAAAAACAAATCCCAGCCCTGCAAATACTACACAAAACCAGCTTCTTTGAAGTCAACGGGACTAATTACAAGTATAAAATAGAGCCTGGTTCTATAGCACTTCTGTTAACAGGAGTTTAATTTTCATAAATTTAAATAAAAAACCCCTAAAGGTCTCAGAACAGCTCCAGCTTGCCTTTGCAGTGGTGAATGAAGTCCCTGCCTCCCTCAGGTATCTGTGTGGCTCTAGCATCCAAATGCCTCATAACTGTGTTTAACCTTGCAAGACAGAGGGGACAATTCTCTTATCATAGATGAGGTGTGTGGCACCAACCAGCAAAGGCTAAGTTGATAACAGAGTTAGGCACTATAGTGAAGAGTATTATAAAACCTAACTTTTAGGCAGGTAGGGCCACCTCAAAAGGGCAGCTAGACACGTCCAGCATTTGTTGTCAAGGAAGGATTTGGGACAGAGTAGCAGTGCTCCAGGTTGGCTAGTTATGAGCCAGCTAATGAACAGGTGATGGCCTCTTGCTCAGAAAACCTCTCCTTCTCACAAATAAGGAATTTTTAATGAGTGATTAGATCCAGGAAGTTCTGAGTCTGATTTTGATTTACAGTTTGACTCTGCAGAGGTTTTGTTCCTGTGACTTATGTAAAGATGCTCTAGGTTCTTATTTGTATACAAACCAGGAAAAGTAGGTCTATGCTATAAAAAATGGAAGAAAAGTCAAGCCTATTGTTCATTAGGGGCATATATGACCCAGCTATCAAGGTTTACATTGAGGCAACTATTGCAGTGTTCAGTTTTATCAGGAGCAGTCTTACTTGTCCTCAACCTTATACATGAGGCTTGATCTCTTGTTACCTATTAGCACCATATCTTTAGATGAACCAATGGCATACACATACACGTAGTATCCTCATAGCAACTATTAGAAACTCTGCTGTTCACCACCAGCTGACAATCATTTAGAGGCATTTCTAGGGACAAAGCGTCATGTCTATCAAGAATGCATTCCCTTTCACTGCAGTTTTGTCAATATTTGCATATTGCAGTAGTTCTGGGTCTTAGGGATGACTAATGCTCCTCTCAGTTACACAAAAAAGTGTAATCTCCTGTGTGTTTTAAAAGTGATGTGGTTCTTATCTTCACAGGCTGATTCTCTTATAACTCCTGTGCCATGCCAAATTCTAAATGGAAGTTTATCAGGACATTTCTCTGTTTTCTCCAGCATGCAAGCTCTAATATTCAACATCTGTGAACTTCCAGAAACATGAAAATGGTAAGTAATCAACACACAGAGTTTCATAAATGCATGTACTGTATTAGCATAAATCAGGACTCAAATGCTAACCTATAATGGACTTGCTGTGGAGCTTTGTAAGTGCACAGAGCCCTCTGCACACAGACAAATACCCTGATGTAAATGCAAGGAGGTGAGAATACATAAAACTGTTTCTGCTTCTCTGGCAGCTAGTACTATCTTTTGGGTACCAACCTAACTATCCAGTGATGGAAGATGAGTCTGAGACTTTTTTTGGATCAACTCCACAGTTTCTGTTCAGAAGAGCAAAACATCTGTTTGCAGGCATAGTTGCCTTCTGCAAAGATTACAGAGGGGCAGCCCCCTTAAGTAAGTTGAATGTTTCACCTGGCAGACATTTATACAAAGCTCATATGTTTCTTCTACAAACCTTGGCTCAGAGCAGTATAAGTCAATCAATTCTGGCTAGACTTTTGTCTCACTTTCTTCAGCTTCTCCTAAAAGCAGATCTGTCAATATTTTTGTTGTTATTTTTGTTCTACTTTTGCATCTTCCCAGTATCAGCACTATTGCCCATATAAACTTCTGGTCACTTTGTGATTAGTTCAGAGCTCACATATCTTGTCTAATCCTTTCTTTTCAACGGGATCATTAACAGTGACACTAATTAGCACCAGACCCACTGGTGTCAGACTGATCATTTTTATCTGTGATAACTGGCCTTGGGAACTGCTCTGCCCGGGTTTGAAGAAGGAAGTCCTGTTACATGCAGCTCAGGATCTCCGACAGGCCCAGTTCTAGTGCTGCTTCTTTTAGTAACCGTGAGCTAGGCTCCCAGGATTAGGACAAGCACTGTAAAAAGAGAACAAGTTCACTGTTCTAGAGGTGCTTGTGAGCAACACTTGCAGTAGCAGAGATGCTACTCCCGCACAGAGGATGTACTTGCAAATAATGCCACCAGCTGTGCTCAAAGATTCGGGTGCAGGCTTCTGGTCCAGTGTCCTTCAGGACAGGGAGTTATTTCAATATAAATAAATTCTAGAGGTGAGTGCAGAGCCTTTCAGACATAGCTGTTGGATGGGAATTCAGCTACCAAACACTGCTGAAACTAGGACACTACAGAATGTATCTTGTATATGCAGAGCTCCCCCTCCTACTCACCCGTCTACTCTGCTCAGCTCTCCTTCCCTACCAAGAGATTGAAGCTGGGAAGAAGGGGGAAACAGGCGCTGTTTACCAGAGGCCTGGTGGATATTCTGCTCTCTAACACCTGATATATTCACATCATATGGCTGTGCCTGCTCACATGGTCAACAGTTTTGTTTTTTAAGCTCCTGTCACTGGGTTTGCTTGTAAAATTCCCCTTTCAGAGAAGCAGAGGTAATCCTCACTACTCCTGGGGCGGCTGTTGGTATGGAGGGGCTGAAGGACTGAGCAGTCAGTCAGGCTTACCCAGGGAAGGCACCACCTTTAATCACATTTCATTACAACTGGAGAGCTACAGATGCTGAAAGCTCTCGTATGATGTGGGAGTTAAAGGGCCAGGTAGGGCCTTTATAGTCTGCTGTGGTATGGCTATAGCTAGGCAAAACTCAGAGTGGGAATACTGTGCTGTCTGCTAAGGACCACGAATATGGGCTTTGAAAATGAAGGAAAGTTAAATTGTACAATATGCTGGTATTTGGAGTCTGGTATTTGCTGTATTGCAGTTACTGGAGGCCCCAGGTGACCCAGTCTCCTCATTTGGTATGGGTCTCCTCATTTAGCATGTGATGAGAGATGGCCCTGCCCAGGAGATCATATTAGGCACTGCGTTTTTGGACTCACTACTTTTCTCATCTCTGTGATCATTCATCACAAACAAACACGCTACACAGCTGTTTGTGGCCTTTGTCTGGAAAGGCTGTTATTCTAAACTTCTGTCTTTCCTGGGGTTGACCAGTTTTGCTGCTCCCTTCCTGGCACTGGGATGCTTCTGATTTCAGGAGAAAATTTGATCTAACATCCAGGGGCTGATGCGGAAAATGTTTGTGTCTCAGCAGGGCAGACTGGCACATGCTCAACCCTGTGTCATTGCAGCATCTAGTCTATTTGGACTGAAGATAGCTTGGGCATCTCCACATGACACTGCTGTGACTGCAGCGTGCAGAGGTTTGCACCAGCTGCTGTACAGACACTGGTGCAGGCACTGCCCACTGGAGCTTAGGGAGAGTGATGTAGTGGAGCATCTATTTAGCTTCTCAGGCAGGCTTTGGTTGCTCAGGCTGAATGCTGCAATAATGAAGATATGTTTGCAGGACTCCTGGAATCTAGGGAATTTAAGGTGAGCTCAAATACATTCAAATGAGCTGCAGACACTGCTGTGTACAGATATCCTAAATAGATGAGGGAATGAGAAAAGTGTTGCCTTGCTCCAGGTTACAAAGCAGAGCTGGGATCTGAACCTGTGTGGTGGGACTCAGCAGAGCTGTGGGGGAAGCAGCGACAGGGGATACCTGGAAGCTCTGCAGGAGGTATATATCTAGATCAGGTATCTCCAGATATTGCTGCAGGAGGAGCAAATGAAAAGGGTGCTGGAGAGGCTGCCTGGCCATACATCATTTCCAGTAAATGAGCTCTCCACACAGACCTTGTAGTGTTGAAGATGGAAAAGGTATAAAAACCAAAGGTCCAAGGAGCTGCATGGGGAGGGACACTGTGTAAGAGCTGCTTGGCAGACTGAAAGATGATAGCTTCTGGCATGGGAGCATGCAGTTACACCCGGGTGCAGGAAGAGGCCACATCATGGGTCAGCTTTTCTCCCAAGCTCTTTGCCTCTCCACAGTGAGAGTCCTGAGTAGTTTGTCTTGCCCAGAAAAAGTCATTATTCTCATCAGGAATCCAGCCTTGTCTTGGGAGTCCCTATCGCTTTCTGGTCCCTGCAGGGCAGGAGCGTGCCTGATATACCCCACAGCATGGGTCCTGGGGTTGGTGCCTGGCTGCGTTTGAAGGAGATCTGACTGCAGACCTTCATGCCTGGGAGGGATATTCATGCATGCAGGCCTGGACAGAGCTGTTGGACACTCCCATAGGTGTGCCTGATTGCAGGGTGGGGGTATGGGACACACACAGAAACCAGCTGCTCTGTGGTGCAGACACCGTGAACTGAATGCTGACCTTAGTTCAGACTGCTGGAGTCTTTTTTTTGGGTAGGGGAGGG
The DNA here is from genome assembly GCF_003343035.1 of Apteryx rowi. Lineage (NCBI taxonomy): Eukaryota > Metazoa > Chordata > Aves > Apterygiformes > Apterygidae > Apteryx > Apteryx rowi. The sequence goes on along the minus strand of NW_020450995.1, from coordinate 356,272 downwards.
TTGTTTTGTTTGTTTGTTAGTTGTGTCAGAAGCCTCTTTTCTTTTTTGTTTTGCTTTTTCACATTGCAACCCATTTATTCTAAAACCTCAAGATAAATCCTCAAGGAAGAGGAGATGGTTTTTTCTCTTGCTGAATCAGTTGATATACCCTGCCAGGTCCTATACTCTTTGCCAGTAATGTTACATCAGAGACCAAAAACCCCCTTGAGGTTCAAAGTCACTTTGGCCCAGCAGCGTACATCAGCCCCAGAGCACAAAGGGCTATAATGGAAGGAGAAGCAATTTATGTGTATGTTTTCAGACTTCATACATTCAAAGACTTATAATGTCCAAAGGGAAGAGTGAGATAATTAAATACCAATGAACAGACATAGATGAGCCCTGTGTAGGTCAGTTTTCAACATAATACAATACAAATTATCAGGAGCTTTTTGTAAACTCACTGAAAATAGGAAAAAATCAGCTTTGTTCCTTTGTGGCAGCTATTAGTTAAACTCAAAATTCTCTAGCTGACGCACACATTTGATTAAATCTTCATCCAGCACAATCTTCCTGCAAGGATCTTAAAAAAGATCTGTAAATGCTCTAGTGACCTAACCTTATACACCACAGCCAGTGTTGTGCAGAGTTACACATTTTGTCTACAAATATACCAAATAGCTCAGTCAGGCTTTCTGAGTATCTGTTCAGTTGTTCCTGATGATTTTTTTTTCAGTCATACTGTCAGACCTGAACTTTGCTGTCAGAAATATGCGTTCCACACCTGTGACAGTCAGTGGGAGCCCAGGGTTTGTACCCAAGGTTTGAAATCAGACCTGCAATGCCCCGGTCCATATTAAGTGGTGCTGGAGCTGGGCTGACTCTATTGCGTGAGACTGTTCCAGGTCAGCTGAGGACTGTGCAGGAGCTGTGGAAATGAAGTCCTGTGTTGCACTACAGTTGGGAACCCTGAAGCAAAAACCACCTTCTTGCTTTATTTACATACACATCCCTCCTTGTCCCCATCTCTCTTCAATAAGCAGAGCACAGAGTCCATACTTTTTCCTCTAATTCTCCTGCTATAACAGCAATGTCTATGTTTGCGCCAGCAGCCCTCAGATCATGATAATCTTTTTAGTCTGTAGAAATGGATCATTCCGTGTGTGTGTGTGTGTGTGTGTGTGTGTGTGTGCACGCACAATTCTGATGATTCTGCATTGTCGTAAGACCTTTGTGACCGCATATTGCTCACACAGCAAAGCTGTCAGGGACTCTGTGCTCTTACAAGGTTTTTCCTGAGCCCTCTAGTCCATTACTGAATCACACAAATAGCATCATAGGCCCACCCCAGAGTCATCGACGTGATAGAGAATGGGAGTCTGAACAAGGATGTGTGTTAAGCTCTAGGGGAAGACATCTTTTTGAAAACCTACTGTATATCCTTAACATTAATAATAGTAATTTTGAAGTCACCAGAATCTTGCCAGAATCACAGTCGCCAGGATCAGAGAACAGGCCACGCATGACATGGTATATGTCAAAGGGGGACCACGTATTAGGTAAATTTATCTCCAGTGCTCGTGGTGAACTTTAGATTTGGGATTTGGCAATAAGAACATGATAACTAAAATCATGTGTTACCAAACTGCAGCAAACACTACCCTATCTCAATGTAAACAAAACAGAAGAAATTCTAGTGAGCCTGTGCATATAAGGCAGCTTAATCACACTAGAGGCACATATTTTCACCATTGTTCCATGAAGATGCATGTGTTACTCAGTGCTTTATGTGTGAATTACAGGAGAATCAGTGTTTGCGAGGAGGAGTGGATCAGGCAGCGTCTTCCATATCTGCAACCTCTGTGTCTGGTGGAAGTTGGTAAGGAAGCCACTGCATGCTGCAAGAATGCAGGCAATGAGTAATCTTTCCATATCCTATCTTGTCCTCTACTGCAATGAATATCTTGAAGCTGGTATCAAACATGCATTTTCTGTCTCAGGTAACTTTGGGGTAAAGATTACCTGGAAGGTAACTCAAAATAAGGCTGAATGTGGTAGACTACGTTGCATGACATTTACCTCTGTAATTGCTTTAACAAAGCAGTATCTCATAGGGAGATTCCCTGACAGTCTTTACCCTTTGTATAGCCATATTTCAGCCAAGTGGTTTGGACCAGTTTTCTTCTAGCCCAGATGGTATTGTATGCTGTGTTAAAGCATATGTTGCCCTGAAACTAAAGTGACCTATATAATAATTGCTGATCTAGAAATAGTGCGTAAAGCAGAGCAAAAACAGAAGTGGGTTTGATGTCTTTGCTATTCAGTAATTAAATGCATTCAGGAGCTCAAAACGAGAAAGAAGTTATTGGTGGTTAGGTCCACACTGTTTGTTGAGACCTGCCTCAAGTACTAAGTTCACCAGCCTATACCATGAGTTTGCGAGCGTGGCTACAGGGCCAGGCAGCACCTCGAGAGCCCACGGGACCTTGTGCGTACAAGCACACTCAATAATCGTGTGCCACGAGTCATGTTTGCACAAGCTGTCCCATAAGGCAGCAGCACTTGGAGGGCAAATGGAAGACATAATAAAATGTTTATACCTGCTCTAGAGGTGCTTTTTCAGAGCAATATAGATATAATCATGCGATTTCCCTTTTAAAGCCAAATCTTGCTGGTCTTAATCTGCAGTATCTCCACGCTAGAATTAAAGCAGGGAACCCCAACTAGGATAATATGCCCTGTTGTTTACAGTCATACTTGGCACACGTAGTTCTACACCATGGAGTTTATTCAAATTACACAGCAGTCACTTTACTTGTAGTGTGATTTGACTAATCTTGAGCATGTTGCTCACACTGGCCCCTTGGTACTTCAGTTGCAAAACTCCAAAATGCCCCCCTGTCCCTGGTCCATCCCACCTTGCTGAGGAGCACATATGTGAAGCTTTTTCCTGGGGAGCTGATACTGAACAGCACTGACTCCATCAGCTGCACAATGGCTCCAAAAAATAAGTCCTGGACTTGAGTCAAGAGAAGAGGGGAGATGCCCCACAAAGATAACACAGATGGAAAGGCCTGAGACTACTTCTAAGGCTCTTCATCCTGCAAAATGGGCTCACTCTGAATTTCCTTCCCCTTTGCCTGGGGAGAGCAGAAATGCGTTAAGTTCTCAAACCCAAGCATGAGCATGGGTTCCTGAAGCTGGAGAATGTCTTTAGCATGTCTAGGGATGCCAGTGACATCAAGGTCACAGCTGGACATCTGTTGCCCCGACAGGCAAAGAATCACAGAATCACAGAATCACAGAATCACTGAGGTTGGAAGGGACCTCTGGAGATCATCTAGTCCAACCCCCCTGCTCAAGCAGGGTCACCTAGAGCACATTGCACAGGATTGCATCCAGGCGCGTTTTGAATATCTCCAGAGAAGGAGACTCCACAACTTCTCTGGGCAACCTGTTCCAGTGCTCTGTCACCCTCACAGTGAAAAAGTATGTCCTCATGTTCAGATGGAATTGTCTGTGTTTCAGTTTGTGCCCCAGAACCAGACTGGGATTCACTGCTCTGGCTGGGGCAATTACTCTCCACTTTGCAACTTGACTTGTCACGCCACAGGAGACAGGTCAGGGAGAGTTCCCTTCTGCAAGGTGGTCAGTGTCTTCTGCATGGCAGTAAGTACCTCTTACATTCACCTGTCGGTGCCAGAGCTCCATGCTATGTAAGAATGGGCCCATAACATCTACCTGACTCTGTTTCATCATCTGTGAAAGGATGGTGAGGATACTGGTTCCCAGTGGACCTGGGAAGTGTCACAGATCCTGTCCTGCACTTCCAGCACTCTGTTGCATCTGGTACCACTGTCACTATTGCTAGTAAGAGGGATCCCTGGCAGTTCACACCACCTTTGTAAGCATGTTTGACTTCTGTGAATCAGGAAGCAAGCAAATACAATGGTGCAAAAAATAAAAAGAAAAGGGGGGGGGGAGAAAAGCACACAGACACCTGCTGTGAGTTTATTTTGACAAGTGTCATTTAGCTGTAATGAGCTGTGATCATCTCTCCCCTGCGTGGCTGCAAACAGACAGGAGGCAACATTGTAAACAAACCCAAGTGCTTGGGAGCAGAGCGCGGCTTCTCCTGCCGGCCGCGGGGCTGCTGGAGAGAGCAGGGGGCTCGGAAAGCTTTTCGGAAGCGCTTTGCCAGGGGCTCTCTTCCCCCTCTCCGCTGAAGCCTGGAGGTGCCGGGGGACTCAGCGGCGCTCCCGCAGCAGGCGCGTTGCCGCGCTGCGCCCCGGCGCTCCGTGGGATGCTTTAGCGAGGGGGATGCGGAGGATGGGATGCGAGGCCGCGAGGGAGCGCAGGAGGGGAGGGAAGCGCGCGCGGGGCTCCCCTGCGCCCACAAGCCGCTGCCTGCCCTGCCGGCGCAGTTGAGTGGGGGAGAGTTGCAGCCGGGCGGGCAGATTCCTGCCCTGTGATATGCCAGCCACAGGGTGACGCAAGGGCTGCAAGGCTCCAACTAAACAAGCCATTTTCACCTGCGTAACAAGCGCTAGCGGAGATACAGCGGCAGCGGCGGCGGCGGCTCCGAGTCCCCCGCAGCCGGCCAGGCTCCAGCGCGGCGGCGGCGGCAGCACCCAGCCCTCGGTGGCCACCGCAGCTTCCTGCGGCTCCCGCTGCAGCCGAGAGCCGGAGCCCCGCGGGCGCCTCGCAGGCAGCATGTCAGCCCCGCCGGACCCCCAGGACCTGCTGCTGGCGGGCGCCGGCGGGCACTGGGCTGCGCCCGGGGCGGACCAGTTCGCGGCTGGGGCTCCGCCGCGGGATGGGGATGGCGCTGGGGCTCAGCAGCGGGAGCAGCTGGTTTTCGGCTCCGCCAGGGAACACCCGCCCGTTGCCATGGCGACTGCATCCCCAGGTAAGAGGCCAGCGGTACCCGGGGATGCTCAACAAAGGGGCCGCGGCGGCAGCAGCCCTCGCTTGGCTCGGCCGCGGCCCTGCCCCGGCTCCTCGCCCAGCTGGGCTCCTCGGAAACATTGCTAAGGAGTTAGCGAGCGCGTGGAGGAAAACAGAAAATAACCAGCATTTCGGCCTTTGCAAATAATCGCATTTGCTGGGGTGGGGGAGGGCGAGTGCAGGACCCAGCCAAGTTCCCTGAAGCTCTTTGCAGTTTGACAGGCACAGGACATCCAGATTGCTGTTAAATGCTGGAGGGCATTTGATTTCTGCCTGATCTGGTGGGGCTCTGTCCTCATTTGCCTTACACCTGCACACATCTGGAGTGACCGAATTCAAAGGAGTTAGCCTGGTTATTCCCTGTTTGCCTGAAATTCCTGCATGGCCCCCTGTTTTATTTCAACATACGGAGTTTAATGGAGGGACTATTTTGAAGTGTTTGTGTGTTTTCTGCATGGTTTTGAGACACATCATTTAAGAATGATAGTTTTTTTGGTTGCAGTGTTTTCCTCTGCTTTTTAAGTGTATTCAACTCAAGGTGCATGTAGTTTAACTAGGCTTTCAGGTTCAGTGATTTTCAGTTTACTTTTGGGATGTATTTGTTTTCCCTTGGTTTAGGATTCATTTCTGTAGTGCATGTATTAATGCCAGGTGCGCATCTATTAATGAGCCCCAGAAGGCTTCAGCTTCTGGTAGAAATATTTGGGGGGAAGTGGCTCTATTTCCTTCTTAATGACATCTCCCCATTTCCTCTTCTGCTTCCTGTCCATCAGTGAATCCAAATAACCATGCCTTTGGGAAGCCGGTGATCCCATCTCGACTGCTCTTCACTGGGAAGTAGATGTTCCCCTTATGCAACCTGACAGCGTTAAACTTGTGTTGACTAAGTTGAGGGTCAGGGCTTGGGACGGGATTCAGTCTCGGTTATGCAATAGCTGCAGGAGCGTTAGGAGCTGCGTTTTTGGGCTGAGTCCTCCCTAATCCCCTACAGTCAATCAGCACAAAGAGTAGCTGGCCAGTAACAGCCCCGTCTGCATGACTATGCGTATTATTCTGCTGACACGCAGCTGTGTGGCTTTTTCAGGGTATGAGTGTGCATCTGGGCGGGCGGGCGCTCTCAACATGGATGTTTCGCCGGTGCCTCTCTGGCTGCTTGATGCCGCCGAGCTCGGTAGTAAAATGGGATCTAACGCCCATCGGCTGCTGGGGGAAACGTTTTGCTGCCATGTAGCTCTGGGCAGGCAGCAAATCTGCTGCTGTGCTGCTCGCTCACTGATCTGAGTGGCAGGTTGTGAAACGTGGCTTTCTGCGGGAGCGGGAGGCAGATGGCTCGTGTTGCGAGACCATTCTCTGTGCAGGCTGTTTGCGTAAAGAAGGGCAGGGACGGGCTCCCTAGGTAGGGTTGCCTCATTGCTGTGATGGCATCAGGAAGGGAGGAAAGATCTTGAGAGCTTTTGTTGTTTGCTGGTGGATAAAAATATGGCCATGCTGAATCTTAGTGTATAGAACAAAGAGGGGTGGTCTCTGAAACAGCATAAATGCCCGGTAGGTTGAATGACTGTGATATTGCTTACATTTAATGAAAGTGTCTTCAGGCTTGAACTCATCTGAGATTCAGACTTCCAGAATGAAGAACAGAATGGGGGAGTGAGAGAAGGAGAGAAAGAAAGAAAGATAGAAAGAAGGAAAGAAAGAAGGAAAGAAAAAGAAAGGAAAAAGAAAAATAGAGAAAGAAAAAAAAGGAAAAGGGAAAGAGAAGGACAGAAAACAGTTTTCTGCTTTTGGAATCCTCCGCAAAGGGGCTTTGGACATGTTTGCCCATGTCAAACTGTGGTGAGGTGGAGATAAGCTGAGCAATACAGACCTTTTCTGGTGTTTACTAGCTGCAGGTTGACAGGATGTCTGATTAGCAACATCATGAGAGTAGCAACGTTTTAAACATTTTACGTTACGTTTTCACTGTTTAACAAAGTAAATGCTGTGTTTTTGCATGCGTGTCTACTGACGATGCCAGGCAGAGCAGTTTCGCAGCCAGAGAAGCCCCCATGCCCACAGTCTCCGTTTCCATCCATGCCTGCAGTACCTGTAGATTCTGTTCTAGATTACCTAAATTGGTACAGCTGCCCTCTCCCTTCACTGGGCAAAGCAATCACTTTTCTGTCCTTTCTGTGCAATTAACTATTCCTGAATTGCTGAATAAGAAGCTGTGACATATTGCTGAATACCTAAAACTGTCATGTATTTCAGAAAACTATTTAATTCTGCGTCTCAGAGGGTGACTCCTGCATGTTCCCAAGCTGTAGGAATGGACCAAGTGAGAGATCCATGGCCCCAGCAAGTATCATAGACTTACAATACTCCCTATACAGGGAGACAGCTGGGGATGCTTTAGACAAGGAACGAGGCATCCAGACAAGAGTGGACTAGTTGGTATGTTTTCCAGCTAGCTTCCTGACACATCCCATATCTTCCTCCACACTTTTTGGACCATTTCTTTCTGTGAGAAATATTGTTATACTCTTTGGTGCAAGACCAGGACTTGAATACTGAAAGTCCCAGCATGAAAATAACTAAAAACAAATAGTGAGAATTCATTGCAAGTTGTACAGAAGTTTTTTCATGCAACCTAAAAATCTTCAGACTTTGCCTGATCTGGCTTTTTGTTTTAAATGTGAAAAACAGCCAGTGATTGTTGAAAGGTTCAGGGATATTTTCAAGCTGGCCTTAGGCCCAGCTTTGAACCAAACTGGCTTTGTGTCAAAACCTTGTGAGTGGTTTTTGAACGATGAAAAGCAATGGACTTCAATCCCTCTTCTTCAGGTCAACCAAAATCAGTAATGACTGGAACTGAAGAAAAAAAATCCCCACCAAGCTGAGGAAAGCTCAGATATCAGACATATCAGACAGGGGATAAGGAGCTACAGATCCCACACCTTCTCTGTCTCCTATGCAGCTGCCCTGTTGGATGAAGATTGACTCCAGCAGCTTCTGCACAGGGGCAAGATGAGAAAGCAGGATTCCTCTTGTATTTATACTTGGCCCTTGGGTTTTGCTGAAAATGTTCCTCTCTCTCCAATTACTCCTTCTCAAAGATGAATTTGGTTCAGGATGAGAGGAGCTTGCAGGCAGCTCTTGCAAAGACAGGAGACATAGGCAGTCCTGAAAGGCTGGTGAGCAGTTGCATGTTTGTGAGGAGAGCCCCATGTCACCCAACACACCATCTGGTCACAGATTCTGTTATTTATTTTTATACACCAACAGTGATTAAAATTCCTTGAAAAGAATTATTTCCAAAAATATGACACAGGCTATCAGGCATTTCCCAGGATAAATACATATGCTTTCCTTCAGAGAAATGGCAAATGATTAGAGTGGACTTTACCTCCTTGGTGCAGGTGTGTTTGGTGAGAAAAAGAGCAGGAGCTCGTTCACATGCTGATTCCTGTGGCAGGATCTGGCAAGAGAGTTGGACACAGTCTTGTGCGCCGGTGGATATCTGCAGAGTGATTTAAATGCAGCGGTGGCATGTCCCTACGTCCCCATAGGTGAGGTTACGAGGGCTGGCAGCGAGTCCTGCCTGCTGTTGCTCACTCCAGGATGCTCTTGATCTTCAGGCTGGTCCAGGCATCCCTAGCAATCCTTCCCCATCTCGTAGCTGCCTCCTCAGAAAGGTCGCAGGTGGGATCCAGTTGCCCAAAGGAGAGGTGTCTGGTGCCACATGACAAACCATTAGATATCTTGAACATCTCTGTGGGGTTGGCAAATACGGCATGGGGCCTATGGGAACACTTCTGGAATGGCAGCCGGGTGGGCATCCCCTGAGTTGTCTAGATGACACTTGGCATCAGGGTGGGGAGACATATTCAAGGATGTTCGAGGCCGTCTGTACTGTAAAGGCTGAGATCCAAAGCCTGATTTTTTAAGTTACAGTAGAAAGAGCCTTGCTAGGCAGGATTCACTGAGCTAAGCGTACTCACTGGGGAGCCTAAGCAGCCGCTCAGAAATATGTCCGCAATTGCCAGACAATCTTGCTCAAATTTAGCCGACTAAGGCCAAATTTAATCTCACTTTGGAAGAATGCTTTCAAAGGACTCATGTATATTTATGCCAATTCTATAATTGACATTTCACTCCTTCCTGATTTAGGGAACTGAATTTGTTATTTTTTACTCTATTTCCTGGACTGGTCCCTCAAAACCTCTGAAGTACTGCTGGAGTGAGGGTGATCAAGATCATTTGGTGGAAGTTCCCTCTAACCCCTGGCGCTCTGTGCCTGGAAATAGATTTTGCAGAAAGGGTGAGAAATACAGCAGATTTCCTTTTGGATCCTTCTGTTCCTATAATCCTCACGAAGCTTGACAGAGTGGCCCTTTCATTAGAGCCCACAATCGGTCATCTAAAAAAAGAATTCCCAACTGAAATGCCATCCTTCACCCCCCCCTCTGTAAAGTGGGAGCAACGACTCCTGTTGGGCTCCTCCAGCCGGTGCTCTGCGATCTGGGGGTGAAAAGTGCTATTGGAGGAGCATAAACTCTCCCGGCATAAAATCTGCACAGCAACATAGTTTCTCAGATCCACGCCGATCAAAACGCCACTGCCTTTGCCCTCTTCCCTGCAGTGACAAAAGTGGCTCCATCCCCGCTTTGATTTCTGCCCTGGCGGATTTCGTTCCTGTGGGGCTGCAGATGGGTTGAGGAAGATGATGAGGCAGATGAAAGAGGCAAGCGGCACCAGGGAGGGTGACTCACCTGCTTTATTTTAATCTTAATCACTCAGGAATTAAATGTTTTATATATAGGCAAGGGGCCGGGGAGGAAAGGAACAGCATGGAGGGGAGCGGCGGTGGATGTCCCAGCAGCAGTCACCGCTGGGGTTTGCAGGTTGCAGCCTTGCCCTGGCTGTGGTTCCCACCTCCTTGGCCGCCTTCCTGCGCAGCTCAGGAGGCCTCACTGGCGTAAGGACCAGGATGGCACATCTGCCTCTGTTTTTTTTTCTTTCTTTTCACACAAAGTCCATGAAACGCTCGAGGGCCATGCTGCAGCCACTCAGGGGTGGGTTGTGACGTGACCATGCATGCCCTGCATGGGACATCGTGGTGGTGCGCAGTCGCACTGGGACGGACCTGTGGGAACGAGCCCAGGCGCCAGCCCTGCGAGAACCACCACCCTGCACCTAAATGGGGACAAATGGGACCAACAGCGGGCATTAACCGTCCTGACTTGCAAAACGCCCAAGATCCGGTGTCTAGCATCATCGACAGGGTATGGTGGGACTGCTAGAGGAGACTGGATGTTTTCACATGGGTGACCCAGGAACCTGCTTTGCTCTCCCTATTGAATAGTTTGCATTTCCAAAACAGGCTAAGAACGCACTGAGCCTTTTCATTTTTAATATGGCATTTACACCCTCGTGTCTGTTTTTCCTGTTGCATCCTCTTACTACCACATCAGAGCTGCTTACAAATGTTTGGGGTTTCTTGGTTTTTTTTTCTGTTGTTGTTTCCAAAAGAAAAGAAGGCCATGACATAGCAAACATTTCATGTAACGAAGCACCATTTGCAATGAGTTTTTTGATTTAGGGGAAGTAAATATACGTGCTGCTGTATACTTGGCATGATTCAGCACCCAGGAACATGCCCAACATACAGGATTCTTGTTTCTAGAGACTTTTCTAATTCATGGTCAGCCTAATTCTCTCACCTGGTGCATTTGACAGTGAGACAAGTGCCAAATTCTTGGCACTTACCTGCAAAACAAGGCTCTAAATAGTGTGGGACTGACCTTGATCACAGATTTCAGTCCACCTTGTTTCACTAAAGTATATAAGAGCCTGGCTAATTTTATGGGACATAAGCATATTCTTATCTGCTTTGAAAAATAAGGATGGTCTTAAGCATATACCTAAAGGTAAGCATGTGCTGTGATGAATTTAGGGCTAAATGATGTACGAGATGTATCGTGGATAATGTGGCATTATTCCCCATTAGACCAGAGTGCTGCAGGCCACTTTTGTGTAAAATGGAGGTACCAGCACTTACCCACCTCAATACAACATTGTGAAAATTATCATTCGCAGAAGACATTGGATGAAAATCATTATAATGTTGTTGTTTAATTTAATCTACCATATGAACCCAGGTGAGATTAAAAACAGTTGGAAGTGACTACAGCCTTCATAAGCCTGTCCCTTTCAAATATTCAGGTGCTATCTAGTGAATATGGGCTTTATCCCTTAATATCTCTCAAAACTGAGGCTTTTGCACCTTTACTTAAATAACAGCTGCTAAAAGAGCTCCCTGAGTATTTCTTTCATTGCTGTAATGAGACACCTGCCCTTGATAGAGCTTTCAATTATCAGGAGATGTTCTATAATAAAAGGGAGCCGTTCGTTCTGGGATTAGCTTGACACAGTTGCTGTTATCGGTTTCTCCCCCTTGCCTCCGTGCACAGGGACTCCCAGCCTGAGGACTGTGCCACAGCCCGGTGCGTTTGCTGGACGCTGGGTGTGGAACGAGCTCCGGAGGTTCGGGGAAAGGGGCTCTCTGCACCGGGGTAGCTCCACAGCCCGCGGTGTTATCTCAGCTCCGGGCTCCGTCGTGTCTTCCAAGGCGTGAGTTACATCCTTGATTTCTGGCAGTGCCAATGCAGGGAAGGGTCTGCAGGCAGCCGGAGGCATCCGAGTTTGTTCTGGTTTTCCTCTGCTGAGCCCGGCCCCTGGCACGCTGCTCTGAGCTGGGCTTTGAAAGCTCTTGGAGGTGCTTCGAAAGGAAGCAGTGGAGCGAGCGGTCGCACTGGGGGCTTGCAGCCGGGATGGGGGTTTTGCCACTGACTTCACGGCCCCCACACAGGTCCCAGCTGAAGGGCCGGATCCCAACTGAGACCCCGGAGCCCAGCGCTGGTCCACCCCGCGACGTCCCCACGCACTCCCTGTGCGGCTGTAAGGAGGTTTTGCAGGAGAGTGTCTCTCCAGTGAATATTGATGCGCTGGGCGTCTGAATTTCCTTAAGCCTTAATTAGGTTGTTCCCCTGATGTCCTTAATTTAGAGCCGAAAGAGACGCACTGGCTGATCGTGTGCATAAGGAAGGATTTGCATTTCAGGGTATTTTCATTGCTATAGACTTCAGCAACGGCATGCGATGCAACATGCTGGAAATTAAAGATGTGCATCAGCTGCCCTGGTGGCTTCACTGCCCTCTACGGAGGCGTAGCTATACGGTATACCCTGCACCCATGGACATTTGCAACTAACTGTAGTAAAAAGGGAGAGGTCTGAAATATCTTCCATCCCAGCCCCCCTGAATAGCCATAACAGTGTACATCCTGATTTAGTTCGTCATTTTATTCATCTTCTGGCTAGCGCTCAGCTCTGTCTTAGAATTTGCCACGTTCATAAGCTCACCATTTTTTTTCCCCCCCGGTATCACAAAGTTTGTATCTTCAGTAAACTTCATTGACCAAATAGCTCTAAACTAGAACATTGCTAAGCACTATACTTTAGTTGACATAATTGCCTGTGATGTGGGACTGCCTGAAAGCTGAGCACGGTTCCTCTCTTTTGCAACTTTTGCAGTTCTTTTAAGATATCATGATGGAGCCTTCATGCTGTTGTTGTTTTTCCCCACTGCTCTAGCAAAAGCACTACTTCAGTTGAAGGTAGAACTGATTTCTCATGACTTCCTGGTAATCCTGAATGTCTGTGCATATAATTTGGGATTTGCAGGCTGTACTTAATTTGTAGGAAAGGTTCTGGGATGGAAGGAGAAGCTCCAAGATGTGCTGGAGGAAGGAGAGGTCCCAGGGGAGTCAACCTCCTCCAAAAGCTTTGTGCATGAAAGAAAATAGGGATCTGGAGGTTCCAGGCAGCAGCTCTGTTCAGCGCTTTCACTAGTCCGAAATCCTTGAATCAAAATGGCTGGTAAGTGGCGTCTTCATTACAGGCAAAATAGGGATTTTTACATCGCTGGACAATGTGGAGTCGATCTTTAATAGGTGGTATCTAATTCTCTACTCAAAAAGTTTCCTGTGGGTTTCTTTGGGTGCATTGTGTGCAGGACTGAGAAGCTAAGCAAGTGAATAATCGTTTGCGTGCACAAATGCGGAGTCACTGAGTAAAAACTGGGTTATTTTTACTCGTGTGAAATAGGAAGTCTGACTTTGAAAATGTATGCCTGTCTCTGCTGATGCCAGGAGCATCTCGTCATTCTACAAAAAATCTTTCAACAAGAGATAAAGGGATTAAAAAAAAAAAAAGATTAGGGTTATTATTATAGAAATCGGGGTATATATTTTTCAAATTTTCCTCAAATTAATTAGCATGTTTTACCTGATTTGGCTGCCAGCAGTGTTTAGAAATGTACCTTATCTACTTTTGGTTTTATAGGAAGATGTTTATTCCAAATACACCTTAATTATACTTCAAGAGCATTAATTTTAATTATGGCCTGTAAAACTCTCTGCTTTCAACTGCCATATCATGCATTTTTTTTTCCATTTTTTTTTCCTTTAAAAAATAACATTGAACATTGGAGATCACAGAGGATCTTCTGAGCAGCCGTCACTGTAAAAGCCAGTCGCCATTTGGCGGACTTTTTTTTTCTTCAAAGTTGTTCTGACATTAGCCTTTATAATTCAGTTGCTGTACAGTAGAAATACAGGCCAGAGCTAAGGAGAGAGGCTTGGGGATTTATGCTCTGTAAAATATATGCAATGTGCTTTCACTTTGAACATGATAAACAGACCATGTATAATCCCTGGAATATTTAGTAGATTTGCCAGGCCATAAAGATGGCATTTGTAATTTTTGTCTATCTACATATATTTTTCCATGGTTGTCCATCCCTATGACATCCAAACTCTATTCAAAAGCAACCTGAGGAGGGAAGGCTGAACAAAGAGTGAGAAGGAAATTTATCATTTCACAGCAGGAGATTTTGGAGTTTGGGCTTCCTTGCCCCCCCCCCCCCCCCCGCTGTTGCTTTTTAATGAATTGTTCTTCTAACCTACTTTAAATTGAGCATCTAGCATGCTAGATGTTTTGCAGATGAAACATACTGTGCAATGCACTTAGGCATATCTGCTGTGCAAGTACATTGTCAGCTTGTATTTGATAACCTACCAGCACACACGATTTTTTCTGCAAGGCGGGGATGCTAGCGTCATTCTCAATGTGAGAATAATGCAACCGCCGCTAATAAATCAACCCTGGTCCAAGAGTATTTCACTGCTTTCACTACCTTCTTGATTAGCGTTATCCTCAGAGGTATAAATTAAAGCAGAAAATATATAATCTGGGAAGCTTTCCAGAATCATCTTTAAGAATTTGAGCTCAATGCTACACTGAGATTTCTTTGGTCTGGAAGAAAGCTAACAGCGATGCTGAAGATGTGTTCTGATTACACCCTCAAGAGTAGGAAGATGCAGAATAGCAGAACAGCTACTTTTCTTTTACAGAATATCCTATTTCCTTTTGCCTTTGTCATCACAATAATTTCTAATGCTATCTGCACAGAAGGAGCCCGGATCTGTTTCTAGACAGTTCTGTGATTTCCTCCTGGTCCCAAAAGTACAGCTTTGGTTGCTCCCTTTTGTACTACTTGTCTCTTATTCTAACCGTCATATAAAATATGTTATGTTTTCTTTCCTCAGTCTGCAGCTAATTGCCTACAGCTGCTAGCTGCTAGTGGGCATGGTCCCTCTGCTAGGTCAGGAAAAGCCTGGGCTACAGGAATAAGGATTTCAGGAATTCCTTCTGGCTGTTCCCGCTAGGTGTTATTACAAAGGGGTGGTAACTTCTGATGCCTCCCTCCCTGCCAAGGGGAGAAAAATGCGCTGCAAAATGTGCTGATTTGTACAGAAATATTTGACAGGGAGGGTTTGCTTCTAGCAAAGGTCCAGCTGTTCCAAATGTGCAGAAAAGGGGGTTTCTGCTTATCAACATCATCTTGGGGATAAAAATAGCAATGTCATGTCCTTCAGCACTTTCCTTAGGAGTCAGTTTTCCCCTTCCCCAGCTCCAAAACCCACTGAATTCTTTGGTATTTACTGAAACCAGGAGTTTAGCAAGACTGCAATGTTTTGGAGCTTTTATAATGTCTCCGTGTTTCCATTTGCTTTCTCAGCCAGCTTTCTGCCAACATCATCCCTTGCTTTCCAAGTTAGGGTGAAAAACGCAGAATGCAAGATGAAGCAAGTATTTTTTGGATTGCTTTCTTGGGGAGCATAAATGTGGGTGTCCGGGAGAGATCTCCCTGAGTCGGCTCTGGCCGAGGGCTGCTCTTTGGGCATTCCCAGCCGCCTTCCCAAAGACGGCAGCGCCTGGGCTAGGGGTCATTCTCTAGGCAGGTCACATCATGGTTCCCTAGAATAAAGTTAGGGCCTTCACGAATGGGGGTTTGCTTTATTAAACCATCCAAGTGTGCCCCCAAAGCCCATGAAAGCAAAGTCTGAGCATCCATCAGCTGCAGGAGCTGCCTGGGCACTTTGGAAATCAAGGCTTACGCTTCCAAAAAAGACTCTCTTTTGTGTTTGGTTTAAATGTCAGGGCTCTTTGAGATGTTTTAAGATCAAGCTTCTTTACCAGTGCATGATTTTTTGTAAATCTAAAATTACTTTGAAAAGGAGGTAAATATCTTTACTGCTATTTTGCCAATGGGACGTCCGGGGCACAGTGAGATTTTACAGAGGGTCCCCAGCAGCTGAAGCTGAACTTGAACCAGGTCCGCCAAGTCCCAGGCAGGGCCAGGCTGCTCCAGAGGGGTCTCAGCTTCTTCACCAGCATCTCAGATTGGCAAGCCTCACAGACTGAGACTCCAAAAAGTCATTTCTCTCTCCTGAAAAATGTAGGTCAGCTATTTTTACTTAGATGCATGAAGATAATTTTTCCACCTGTTTTTTTTTTTTAACTCATATTAAGGCTCCTTAGTTATGTTTTGCAAATGCATTCACCCTTCTAGCTGAACAACATAGAGGGAATCCTGTAAGTACCATGCATTGTTTGCCACTTGTACTGTCATAGCTCAATTTGCTGAAGCAACATGTTTCAACCTTTCCAAACATTTTTCCTGTGGAGCTTTCTATTCTGCAGAAAGGTTTGCTGTTTGTTTTGAGATGAAAATAAAATTGAAAATAAGATGAAATTTTCCCACAGGATGGCATTTCTTTTGCAATAGCTCCAGTTTCCAGCAAATGTCAGGAAAAAACCACAAACAACCGCAGTCAGGATGCTTAATTTCAACCCTGCATTTAAGACTTATTCTTTGTCAATGCTGTCTGAAGAGCAAAGACACCAACACACTTTACTCTCGGCTTGAAAATGTCCATTAAATCTGAGAGCTAGTGCACTAACAAGTATGATTTGTTAGCACCTATTTAGCACACTCAACATGAATGTGACCTTGGTTCTCGGTGCGCTAGAGGAAATGAAGTCGCCCCTGGTCCAGACCATCTAATGGCTGCTGAGCTTTAATACCAAGCAGGTTCTTTCTTCTTTATTGCAAATGACTTTGCCACTGAAGTGGTGCAGATGGTATGAAGTCCTTGGTGTTCCTGGGTCTAGCAGCTGCCCAGAGTCCTTGGATTTGAGGCTGGGGAAGGGAAGAGGTGAGGGTAGAGAGAAAACAGAGTAGCAAGACGGAAAAATCCAAACTGCTTTCAAGAAGTGCCCAATCAGTTTATGGAGGGAATTAGGTAATGTGATGCCTGCAGTGGTAGGGGGTTAGGTTTGGAAAACTCAGCAGGTGCCTTCTGGTCTGCTTCTCCTGTGTTCACGAGCTTCAGAAACATTCTTTCCTAGCAAAACCATCCCCCTTATACCCGTTGTTTAATTGAAGCCATTAACATAATTACTTTTAAAAAAGCTTTTGAATGTTTTATACTTTTTCATTTATTTCTTTTACTTAACTGGAAGGTCATAAAATCTCCATTCTCCAAGGCAGAGAGGAGTTTGTACAAACCTTTGGCAGTGCAAGTACTGTGAAGAGGAGTGCCATGCGGCAGCAGGACCTTGTGGGCCAACCTTGCTCTCCAGAGCCCTTGAGGCTGGCCAACCTCTCCAAGCTCCTACAGCTTGCCCAAGGGAAGTACAATGGAGACCGTGAAAACTCAGAAAGATCTTGGCCAACTGGAGAAATGGTCTGAATGAATAGTTAAGTCACGCAGCAGGGTCAAGGCATCTCAGTGGAAACAGCCAACTGCACAAGTACAGGATGGGAAACCGCAGACAAGGTCCATCAGGGAAGGACTGGGGGTGGTGATGGTCACAAGCTGAACGTGAGCCAGCGTATGCTGCAAAGTTTGTGTTGTTTTCCTGCTGCTAAACAGCAGATACCGCACAGAGATATGGCAATGTGGGTTTTGCATGCAAGATAACGGCAAATGGGCTCAGGAGCAGTGTGGTGTCCGGTCCAGAGTACAGTGCTTCAGGGGCAATGCACATAGGTGAAGGAAGTCCAGAAGAGAGCAGCCAGGATGATCAGATGCCTGGGAAATATAATGTAGGAGGAAAGACTGAAAGAACAGTTTAAGCTAAAGAAGAGATTCACCAGGGGACAGAACAAGAACAGTCTTAAATTACATGAAAGCCTACTGCAAAGAGCCTGAGTTAGTCTGATCTCCAGGCCCATGGTGAGCAGGAATGGATGTGGCTTCAGTTGCAGCAAGAAAGGTTCAGATCAGTCATTTAGGAAAAAAAAAAAAATAGGAGACCGTAAAAGATAAAGGATAGAGAAGCCCTGAAAAGGCTTGCCGGGGAGATGGCTGAGTCTCCATCGCTGGAGATCTTTACGGGCGGTGCAGGGGACACCTGCCCCGATGCCATCGCAAGTACTGCTGTGGTGCAGGGCCAGTGATGGAGCTAGCTGATGCCCTTCAGGCACTTCCAACCCTATTTTTCCAGGAGTCTATGAGCTGAGGTGAGTCACGGCAGCAGGAAATAATTTCTCCTTTTCCCATTTTCGTTTGGTCCCCATATTGTTCAAGCTAGCAACTTTTGCTCTGAAAATGTGCACCAGCCAAGGGGCTCAGAAAAGTGGGAATGGCTGATATTTTTGTGTTTCATTGTGTGTTTGTGTTGTGGCTTTTCTTGATAATATTTTTTTTAGTGGCTTTTTGCTTGTTTGGCAGGAAAACCCCTGTTTTCCTGGGGGGGCGGGGGGCGGGTGAATTGACTGCTGCAGACAAAACTAAACATAGCATTCAATGGATTTAAGAGAAATGAACAAAGCAATATCTTCAGCTTGAAACAGTAATAACAAGGATTTTTAATAAATGCAGACCTGGCAGGAAGAAATGACAGAAAACTAAGTGTGCAGGGATACTTGGAGATTAACAGCATAGTGCCTACATCCAAGGAAGCAGGAATGGGAAAATGATACAGGCTAATACAAGCTTATTAATTTGATCCCATTGGTATTGTTAAAAACATTAAGGTAAATGGAAAATGGGAGAAAATTCCTCATTGATTTGTAAATGTGGGCTGTGACAGACAAACGTGATGGTTTACTTCAGTAAGATCCTGATTTTTTTCTGTCTGGCCTTCAGTCAAGTGTAAAAAATACAGTACTACATGGAAAATTGCTGGCTGGGCTGGAGACGATGGAGGGTGATATAGCTGCGGCGCGCTGGGTGTTGCCGAAAGAGCAGACAGGCAGCTCAGGCTGAAAGGAAAATGAGCAGGTAGCGCGGGCGCTGCTGGCAGGGTTCCTCACTCAGTCCTGGGGCCTGTCTTCTTAAACGTCTCTGTTGAATGTTTGGCACCAAAAGCCAGGCTTTGGCCTCAGGACCACCAGTGCCATTCAGCGCTGGGGTCAGTCCCATCCTGCTACGCTCTGAAGACACTACGGACCTCAGATGAAATGGGGAAAGCAACAGGAACAACATAACCCCCCCCCCCAAGCAAAATAAGCTCCCCCCACAAAAAACCCTGAAATGAAATACTGAATATTTGACATTCAGTTTCAACATTTTCCAAAACAGAAGTACATTTGCTTTGCAATAGCTCTAATTTGCCCCCCCCCAAAAAAAGTCCAGTTTTACTGAAATGACCTTTTCCAGCCAACTCTTTCAATGAAAATTTTCCAACCCCTTCTGAGGATAAGGAAATAACCAATGAAAGTAGTTTTGAGAAATATGGTGTTAATAAAATAGCATTTCCTCAGATCAGCTTGTTAACCAAATTTGGAAATGATTCTCTTTATATTTGGGCTCGGTGAAATGATCATGAATATTTGAAATGCGAGTTGTACTGCTCTAATTGTAGCCTCTTATGAGAGTCACATGATTATTTAACGAGGATCTTTCATTGGATGAATGAGCAAACACATCTTTTATAAATGCTTGTTTGTACCAGTTTTGGTGCTTATTTTCTCTTGATACTGATGCATGCAAGTTTGTCATTGACAAACATATCTTCCAGGAAAACCATTTCTCAAGCACTGATGAAAAATGAGGTATGGATTTGGCTGATAGAAAATCATTTAAAGATGTGTAATATCCACTGAAAAACGTTCCTATCATCCTCTCTGTACCAAATTTTAGAAAATAATACTAAGATTCACCTCTAAGATACATTTGGGTGGCAGCATTGTATGTGTCCATCTATGAAAGTTTTATTAGCTGAAGTCAGAATCAGCTTCAGGAAAGGTTGATTGCTTTCTTATGTCCGTTATAAGTCTCAGGTTTGGTTTTATTTGTGTGATTCTTGCACATTTAGCTTCCTCCTGGGCATTGGGGTGCTGTAATTGTCACCGCCAAGCAAGAGCGGGTGTTGCGGTTCTGATACAGCTGGTCCAATGCCACGTCTTTTGCTGTTTTCTGGATCTCTTCTTTAGTACTGCAGTGATGGGGAATAACAAGATCCACAAAAGATTAGAGCATGGGGATACTGGTAGTTTTAGCATTCGTGGTACACTACATGTTGCAACAATTTTTCAACAGAAGTTTATTTATGAAGTTTGAGAAAGAAAGACTCTGTCTGTTCTCAAGATTTCATTAAAGTATTCAGCTACGGCAGAGTTCAGAAGAGGCTTCTCTGAAGCACATTGTAATTGAATTTAAAACTCTGTTTTATGAATATAAAGCAAGACATGTGTGATCTTCCTTTTGCTTGGCAGCCCAGGCTTTTGCTGATGTAAGATAGTACAGAGTGAGCTGCTGGGATTGAAGAATGAGCGACACTTTTCACATCATAAAGGTTAGTACAGCCTCAACAGTCCAGGTTATCTGATCTACTTGATCCCCGAGGTTACAGATATTTTTCCATCTGGTACAAAGGCTAGGGTTTATCTCCTTCATCTGTTTGGATAACAAAACCCTAGGTAAGCATGCTCATTTTCTATCCCAGCAGATATTCCACCCAACATTGGTGATTGTCTTCCAACTCAAGTGAATTGTTGCAAATTCATCTTGGTGATGTGGGTATTTCCAGAAGTCCTTTATCTCTGCCTTTCACTGGCTGGCTTAAATTATTAACAAGCTGTCCTTTCAAACTAAGCTGCCAAGCCAGCCACAACTCCTCAAACTGCAAACACAATAAAAGGCAAATTCTTTGCAAAAACACAATCCTTTTTGTTGAATGGATTCCACTTACTGACCAAAGGAATTATAGATCAAGGAAGAAGAAAGGGAAAGAAATAAAGGCTTGGAAATCTGAAGCTGGGCATTGATACACGGGATGGTATCATGTCAGTCCTTTGAGCATGCAGATAAGATACATTTGGGAATAAATAATGGAGAATGTTTAGGAAAACAGCTGGAAGAAGCTGTGCCAGATGGTTATTTCCATTTGGTAAGACTAGTATTTTTTTCATAAAATATGAAGACCCGATTTCCATGTTTGTCAATATTTACGGATCTCAGTCTGTATGCAAGTAGGAAAATAAGGTCTCAAATAGCACTCTGTGCATGCTTAAAATAAGCTCGATTTTCTGTGCTTTGCTGACTCAACCAAAGTGGCCTGATATTTTGAAGGGCTGGGAACGCCTAAATCCTTTTTCAGTTGCTGGAAGCTGAGAATGCTATACATCTCTTACAGACAAGGTTTTGTTTAGTGGGGCAAACTCTCCAAGCACCCACGAAGAGAAAATTTTACCTTATGTTCCCACTGCAGCAAAATCTGGCTGATTTGGTAGCAGGGTGACATTGACTGTGATCAGCCTTCTCGGTTTCTGCTTGTTCCTGATGATGCAGTGAGAGCTTTGCTACTCAGTTTTGGGTTCCTGTGTGATATTGCAGAGTAGGGAAAAGCTCAGAGGAAAATAAGGGGGAAAAGAAGAGAAAAAGGGTATAAAAGCTGGCCTGTATGGAATATTTTATTATTAAATGTTTGCAACTGCAAACATTTACTTTCCCCCATCAACCACTATGATAAGCCCAAGAGAAAATCCATTTTTTTAATAGCTCTCTAGATTTTTATTACATGGCTTTGAGGTAACATTGCTTTCTACATTCATAAGGGAACATATCCATTTTGTAAAACCTTGAAAAGCAGCAATTAGCCATGAATGTATTTTTTACCTAATGTTTGGATTTCCTTTCACAAATCAATGCTTTTAGACTTCTTATGATGCTTATAAGACATGTCATTGAATCTGTGTTGAGCAGGGGGTATTTTTTATCTCATTGCCTGCAAGATTGAGGAGCACTTCCATCCAATTTGAAATGTAAATGCTTGGATATGTGTGGGACTTGCAGTCAAAAACATTATCCCGTGGGGTAAAAACATGATTTCTGAGGAGTATGAAGAAGTTCTTCTGCCATTTACTACCTGTGGCCTCCCACGTCTCTCCAGCTCATAATCAGCTCACGCTCCTGCTCATGCGCACGCTCCATGCAGCTCCATGGTCCATGTAGCTGACGCTCCATACTCCTCCTCACAACTGGACCTCGTTTTAGCAAGACGTGTCTGGTGCGCTGTGTCCTGCGTGGGGCCCCAAAGAGGTGTAAGAGAGGGTGACAAACTGGATAAGCCAAAGTGGGGGGTGCAGGGGCCCCAAGGTGCGAGGGGCTGCTGAGGGCACCGGGCTTTTTTGGCCGGGAGAGGAGAAGGACAAGGGGGCAGCTGCTGCCTGGTGGATGCTGATGGAGTAGGGGATGCTAGCCGCCTTGGATAGGCACAGCTGGAGGACAGGAGGCAGCAGTCACAAACAGCAATGATTATATCTATCTGAGCAGATAGAAGGAAGAAAAAAATACTCACAAGAGGGTGGTCCAGCACTACCCAGGGAGGCTGGGGAATTGCCATCCTCAGGGATATTCAAAGCTCGCCTGGACATGGCTCTAAACTAACTTTGAAGTAACCTGCTTTGAGCAGGAGTAGAGCTGGAGACCTCCAGAGATGCCCTCCAGCCTGAATTATTCTGTGACTTTTAAGACTCTGCTATACTGTCTTTTCTCTGCTGTGCTTCTACCCACTCTTCTGGACCACTTCTACCTGTTTTCCTGTTATAAATCTAAAGGTAATTGTGCCAGTTTAAAAGCTGGCTGCTGGTCCTCCAGGTGTTTCTGCACCAACCAAGAACTTGGGTTGCTTCTCAAGCAAAGCTGAGTGTTTTGTTGCTCTGCCGAGCAGATCCCTTGTCTCCTTTTGGTTCACGAACTGAATTAATGAAAATATTATTATGTTATTTCATTATTAATGAAAATAACGAAAATACTATTTTTGAATGTCGACCTGAGACAAAGCATTTTCAGTTTTCTCAGGAAAACAAAGGAAAAAAAGTTGTTTTGAGTAAGTCCCAGGGTTTTATTATCCCCCCTCCCAGCTGAACACACCATTTCCCTTTTACTTCTGTTTGGAAATCTTTTACTGTTTTAATGAAGTCAGTTTTGGCAAATAACACTGTGTGAACACAAACAAAGTACTGTGCCATTTGCCACAACCACAGAACAGCAAAGGCAGACCTTTTCAACAAAACCTTTCCTCTTAGCTAAAATAATTTGCCAACTACGGCAGAAGCTTCCAAATATTTGGATCGATCAAGCCTGAGCTCTTCAACAAATGAGCGATGTAGCCCCCAAATTTCTCCCATCTCTAGTTCTGGCAGTGAAGCAGGGAGGCCCCATATTCCCCCCTGTGCTCCCTGTTTCCAGACTCTCAGGAAGCTGCTCACCAAATGGAGAGGGGCCACAGCCCTCAAAGTGTCATTGGTCTGGCCCCACTGAACATGTGACAGCAAGGGCTTGATTTTGCCGTTGCCTCTCTAAAACCTTGCTGTGCACCGGGGATTTGCCCTGGTTGTAGCCACTGGTGACCAGCTTCTGCAGTAGCTTCTACAAGTTCCAGCTGTTAATGGGGCGCAGCAGAGGTCTGCACTGCTGAAGCTCACGCAAGTTTCAAGGAGGAGCAAGCTGGCACAAGGAGAGTTTTTTCTTGTCCTTTAAAGGACTGAAAAGCTGGGTTGCACCTAAGGAAAAAGGTGTCAGTGTGGCGGTGAGGGGATGTTTTCCCCAGGTTTTGTATGAGCACATTTGACTGGGTGACTGAAGTGGGGACAGCCGCCCACTGTCCCAAGTGCCAACACATTTAGGAGAATCTGGACCTATTTGCATGTCTTTAAAATAAAGATTTTTCCTGTCTCACTCCCTCTTCCCCCATCCTCCAAGATGACTAATGTGGCCACCTCTTGAGGCTGGCACTCTTTTGCCAGCAACATTTTGCAGGATAGGTGGCGATAATGGAAAAAGCAAGAGGTAGTGACAAAAGAGCACTGATGTTTTATCACGTGCTGTGCCATCAGCTCTCAGATGGAAAACTCAGTTAACACCTGAGAAACCCTGATTTCTCTGGAGGAAAAGGTGTTTGGTCACATATGTCTGCCCTCTCTGAGTGTTTTTACAGTTGCACAGTGGCAGGACTCACACCAGCTGGTTTTCACCGAGGTGAAAGCAGGGAGAGCAAGTCCTCAGTGCTGTCATGTCTCTCCTGCTGTGGGCAGGTTGGTTCATTTTTCAGTTTAATGTCTATAAGCAATGTGCACCTCACCTTCTCTTCTGTGCACTGTGGCATGGGATTCTTCTGACATTTTAGCATGCCAGGAACAAAAAATAATAGCACCTTTATTTATCTGGGTTAGCAGCTGCTTGCGTGAAGGGAGCTGAGCAGGGATGCTGGACCCCAAAGGTGCCGTGTGTGATATGGCGTGATGCAGACTTGTGATCTACCAACTCTGCAGTCCTCCAGCCTTGACTAGCTCAGGATAAACTCCCTCTGGCAAATAACGTCATATGAGGAGCAGGCACAGCGTGTGACGTGGGGTTGGTATTCCCAGGGAGCCTGGCCCCAGTAGAAATGCTGCAGTGGGGATACGCGTGGTGCAGGCGATGTGGAGAGACAGCAGGTAGAGCGGTGAATAAGCAGCATGTCCAGATACAAAGAGAAATGAGAAAACGGAAAGAGAGACGTTACTGAAATGCAGGGGTGTTCAACACTAGGCACCAGCAGGTAGCATGCTATGGCTGAGCCGTCCATCCGTCCATC
This sequence comes from Apteryx rowi, assembly GCF_003343035.1. Classification (NCBI taxonomy): domain Eukaryota; kingdom Metazoa; phylum Chordata; class Aves; order Apterygiformes; family Apterygidae; genus Apteryx; species Apteryx rowi. The sequence goes on along the minus strand of NW_020450995.1, from coordinate 331,875 downwards.
TGTCTGTCCCTCCTAGATAGTGTCACACTGATATATGGGGTGAGAGACACAGAGCCTCCAGGTTTGATGATGAAGAGGAGAGTCATCAGGAGAGCCTGGCATGAAGGTCTAGGGCGAGGCTGTAGAGCAAGTGGGGGACAAGATGGTGGCACACCAGGGGTTTATAGGACAGGCGAGGAAGGTACACCAGCAACCCCTAATGTGCTTTGCTGTTGGTTTACAGAAGCTGAGACATATGCGACCTCATAACATTTCATTCATGAATGCAGTTTTCCAGAAGTCGAGTTGTACTCATGAGCCTTAATTTCCTAAGTAAACTAATATAGTCTGACACAAACATAACCTGCTGTGCCATTTATCTGCACAAAGCAGGGTTTTTTCTAATGGCAGAAAGTCTGGGAGCTCTTTATTGGGCGGAATGGAAGAAAACATATATTTGAATCCTGAGCAAAATATCAAGCCTACTGTGAAGCTCCCAAATATGTTTTTGAAGAGAATTTTAAATAAAGTGGAGAGATTTACCACAGATATTTACAGCTTCTTTGTGCACAGGGCTGCATCTCCTGTTTTTTTCCTTTAAAAACCTCATCTGGAATTCTTTTAGGAAAAAAACTAGAAATTAATCTCTTCATAAAATTTCTGCCGCCCCTGCCTGTGCAGTGCCTTGCTGTAAGTACCGAGGGTGACAGGCAGTGCGGGGAACCCAGACCCTCAGCCACTGTAAGTCAGCAGAGCTCCGTGGTCTTTTGAGGTCAGGGGTGATGGGCTTTGCACAGATTTACCCCCAAAGCCTTCTCTGTCCCCAGCCCATCCTTTGGAAGGGTAGGTCTGAACCCTCATGTTTAGCACACTGTTGACTTTTCCCTACTACATTCCTCTCTCGATTTCTCCAAGAAGACATTTGGCAATTGCTTGGAATGCTTTTGGTCCCCCTTTTGTGTTTTCTTTGGCTTGCAGGCATGGAAATCTGCATACACAGTATGCTAAATACTTTTAATTTCACACTGTTTCTGAGTCACTCCGCCTCCTGACCTGTAGCAGCAGCAGATTTAGCTGGGGCTGACCTTTCTCTGTTCTGCAAATTGAGAACTTTGTCCTGTATATCCCTTAGTTATGAAACAGTGATTATACTAACCAGGATAAAATCTGAAGGCCATCGACTGCTCTGTCTCGGCTCATCACCAGCTGGGAGCAGGAATACATTTCTCCCAACTGTAAAATTAGCTGGGTGCATTGCAGGAGAGTGTTCATCGTCTCTTTTAAATGCTAGGCTTAAGGCCAGGATGTTCTTTGTTTATGTTTTAGTAGGAAAATAAACCCTGGCACTGTGCTCTGTTACTGTAGGAGTTAATACCTGGTTTTGTTTCCAGGCCATTTCCAAGGAGACGTGGTGTTTGCAGGTCATCTCTAGCATCCGAGCTTGTCCTAGTTGCAAGCAACCTTGCAGTTTTGCTTCTGCTGGAGACTTTTACTTTATCAGGCTCATCTTTTCTCCTGCTTCTTTCCTGAGCATCAGCCAGAGATCCCTTAATGTGCTCCTGTCACTCCTGGCTTAGGAAGTGAGGAGTCACAGGGTCCCCAGTTGGTGTCTTCCCACCAGTTCACTGCGCCCTGGTGTCAGACAGCCACCAGCCTTCAGACGCAGCCCCTTTGACACCATGACAAAGTGTCTGCGATGCTTCCCCGTTTGCTCTTTTCCATCTGTCTCTTGGGGAAAAGCGCAAAGAGCCTCATAATCTGCTGTGCCAGGCAGGGCCGTGGGAAGGGGAGCTCCTCTTGGAAAGCAGATGGGCCAAGGAGACCATGGACAAGAAGATGCTCTAGCCAAGTCTGGACTAGCCCCCTCACAGTGCTGCAGCAAACAGTGGGAAGTGCTGAGGAGGATGTGTGTGCTGGAAATGGAGGGGTCATCACCATTAGCAGGTCTGATTTTCAGCTGTTATAAACTGGTAACTCCCAGGCAGTCTGGGAACTCGGGGACATTGCTGTATACTTCATATTTAATGCTGTGTCTATTGAATGATAAAAATTAAACCAGACACATCCCATACAGAGCTGTTTTCCTTATCAGGAGTGGCTTTGGCTGAAAGCACTTGCTGTTGAGCAGGTCATCAGGATTTTCTGTGCAACCACAAACACGGTTCATATGGCCTCCCAGACCCATCCGTGCAGGCACCTGAGGCTCAAGGACTAGCTAAATGGATCTCTAAGATAAATCCGTAAAATAAATGGGCTCTTGAGGCCTGAGGGCAAGTTTCAGAAATATTTCCACTGCTTTCTTAGGTCTATTTAAAAGAGGAATTGGCTGCTATTTTTGTATTTGGAAATCCAGGGAAAGTTTCCTCCTCCAGAAGATAGGGAGCTGTGCGAGGCGACCACACGCTGGGACGGTGAAGATGGGGAAGAAAGCCCGTTCCAGCAGGCAGAGCTGCCCACCCAGGGAAAGATAAGTGGGGCAGTTTTCCAGCCCCTCTCCCCTGCCCCTGCTGTTGTATGAAGTTGGGGAGCATCCCAGCTTGCACATGGCAGTGTCTCCTAGCGTCACAGTCCTGGCAATCGCCGCTGTGTCTGCGCATCCCTGCAAACACAGCAAGAGAAAGTCTCCCCTCTTTGTGATGGGGAAAGCTCCTGGAGGTGTTTCAAAACACCCTGTATTTGCCATAACTTTGTGTTGATATTTTCCACAATGTTTTTCTTTTTCTCCCAGAAGTCCAAATCTCCAGGTACTTGTTGCTCAGAAGATGAAAAAATCTTTGATCTAGTGCTGCTGAAAGCATGCAGAGACACAGTGCGGGGCAAGGGAGAGGAAGGGGGGTTAAAAACCCCTGGAGGGAAGGGTGAAAATCTTCCCAGGACAATTTCCATGTCATCACATTGCAACTTTTTCATATTTGGAAGAAAAAAAAAAAAGGTTTTGGCCTCTGTGCAAAGGGATTCTGGTCCCCTCGCAGGGCCTGGTGCAGGTGCAGACTCCGGCCATGTCCCTCAGCCCGCAGCGTTGGCCATCAGTACCTGTTCTCTGGGAGCTTTGCACTGCTCCTGTTAAGGTTACTTGGAAGCTATTCTTGAGGAAACTTTTTGGATTCCTTTGCAAAGGGCAACTCTATTAGATCTACTGTGTTTTGTTGCCTGTTGGGCTGTTTTCCTGCCACTCAGTGTAAAGGGGTGTATATAGGAAGGGTCTTACACTTTTGCTGTGCTTTCGCCCTTACTGTACGTTTTGACTGCAGTCACTACTGCGGTGTGAGTCTCATCTCGCGCAGGGGGTGGCAAGGCAGGGGCTTGTTTTCCTGTCCGGCATTTCTCTCCTCCTGCATCCGCTTCAGTGCACCCTGCGTCTTTGCAGCCGAAGCTCCCCCACCGCTGACTCTCCCTGCAGGCTGGGTGTTTGCAGAAACGCCCAAGATGTGGGACAGCACCTTCCTTTGGGACTTTGCCCACCTTCCCGGGGTGAACGCCCTCAGCCGCTCTCCTGGGGATGGAGGCGAGGGCTCAGGAGCTGCGATCCCCCCGCACAGGTCTGGGAGGATGGGGAGTTTCCTGGGATGTTCAGAGCCAGAGGGAGGGCTGGAATACAAGGTGTATTTTGGGCTGTCTGTGCCGAACAGGGCATCTTCTGCTGTGGGGAGAGCACCTTCCATGGGCAAATGTCTCCATTTACCTGTCAGAGCGGATCAGCCTCACCAGCTTGTCTGCTCGGGCGAGACGCAGGGACAACCTCTGCATTTGCAGCTTCTGCAATATTTATGCAGCTGATGTGGTGCATGGCAAGATTTTTACTCTTTGGAGGTGGATGAGTGCCCCCCGCCCCGGCAGCTCTCCAAGCCTGGTCCCTCCGGAGAGCTCTGCGGCTATCTGAAGAGAGATTATGAAGCATCATTTCCCAAACCCTGTGCATATTAAGTAGGTTGCAGAGAGCTCACGCCCAAATAAATGCTGGTTTGGGAAAACACACAGGTTAGCCATGCTGTGGCTTGATAAAACCCGGTGGGGCAATGAAATGCAAGCATCAGTGGGAATTGTGCAGTCAGCCTGTTTAACCTCCAAGGAGAGCGGGAGCCCCAGCGAGGGAGAGCAACAGCCCTTCCCTAGAGCAGAGGAAATATGGATCTGGAGCACGCATTCGGGGCTGCGGGATGGAGGGGGCCGACGTCCCCAGCTCCGAGGGCGCCTCCGCAGTGGCAGTGCTGTGGGAGGCTCCTGTTCCCGGAGAGGTCCCCTTTCCCCAGTGCAACGTGCCTCTCGCGCTTCGCCCTGCCGTGCTGCACTGAAACCTCGGTTACATGCTAATGGCCAGCCCCAGGCTGCTTCCTGCGTCTGCATCAGCAGGAAGTTAATCTCTGCCCGGTGCCAAATGCTGATGTGTGGGAGAGCCCCGGCCTTTCCTGGCTGGGCAGAGGCCGAGCTGCAAATTAGGAGCCCAGACTGAGCTGTCAGGGCTGCCCTGAATGGGGATTTAGGGACATGCCTTGCAGTAACGCTGATCCCGTTAACACCACTGTATGGCAAGTGCCTATACCTGAATACGAGAGACCTGTCTGAAATTAATCTTGGGACTGGGTGCCTCTGTGTTGCCTCTCTGTTTCTCCCCAGATTTTCCTCTATGCAGCTCTAGCGTCTTGCAGGCTGCACCAAACATGTTTAAAGCCTGTTGTCCACCCATTGAGAAGCTCTGAAAGTTATTTGGTGGCAAAGTGACACACAGAGAGACCATGCTTCTCTGTGCAGCACCTACATCTCATAGGGGTGGGCAAGGAGGCATGCTGGATTTTCACTTCTGTTTATTGCCATTCACTATGGAAGTGGGCAACTGTGTGCTAGGTAGGTCGCAAATTCATTATGTGCATACGCAGGTTCCCAGTTGCACATCGACAGTTATAAAGCAGGTAATGCTGCTGCAATAGCAAATTGTTGGAGTGTTTTGGATTCAAACCTTCTTGGTAGTGACTTTCTCTGGCAGAGAGAAGAGCCCCTTGACAGCAACACATGGAGAAATGATGTCGGAGAGTTTCTTTCCACTGAGCAGAGCCCTCCGAATCAGAACCCTTATGTAATTCTGTGGGTTTTTTGACTCCAGATCCTAAGAAACTCTCTGTTGAATAGTATGTTTCTTGCTAGTTCGTTCATCTGTGAATTTCCCTGGCAGGTAGCGTATAAATAGCTCTGAGGCACAAGCGATTCATGAGTTCTTTTCAGAATACAGAATTGAGTCATTTTAAAGCCTCCTACTGTAGTTCTTTTAAAAAATGAGCTCATTATTTTAAGTGTTAGATTTATGCCTGAGAGAGAATGAGGAACTCCTGTCTTAAGTTTATGCATCCAAAAAAATACCTTGTTTAAAAAGCAATAAAGAATAAAATTGTATGTGAGCTGGCTAGTGAAGTGAATAGGCGACATCTGCACATCGCCGCCGTTGGTTGTGCTGTTCATCAGCAATAGCTATTCAGCTTTCTAGAGCCAGGAATAGAAACCAGGGTTCCTTATTCCCAGCAGCCCTTTGCCATCTAGGGCAGAGCAATCCAGCTGGATCCCTCTGGCCATCCCTTCTGCCTGACCCCAAACACCATTCGGCTTTCTGTAATTAGGGTAAAATTAGGGCAAGATCCATAGGGACAGAGGCTGCCAGAGCAGGGCTAGCACAGAGTGCAGAGCTCATCTGTATATTGAGCAGCGCCTCCTTTTCCAGCTGGAAATTGAGTCTGAAGGGAATTGGGAGATTGGATAAACACTTGCTGTCAGTGCACAGGGTGTCCAAAGCTTCCATAGACAGAGGCATAAAACCCAAGTAAATAGGAAAAAACAAAGAGGTGGTTTCTCTAGTGTCACCACCTGCGCAGTACAACTTTGGCTGCCCTAGTAATGGTAATAACAAGGCTACGATGCCGATTGAACACACTAAGACAGAGGAATAAAACATTTAGTTCAAACAGTAGGAGACCTCTAAACAGAGCAAGCTAGTGACCTGCAGTGGAGTCCACCTGGGACACTTCTTACTTTGAGTAAAATACCTGTACATTGCCCATGCGTAGGTAGTTAAGGACTTTGTGTCATGTGTCATTTGGGGTATGGAAGCATCCCGGCACAGTTTTCAGGGGATGAGTCAGGATTTATCTCCCATTAAGTCAGACCAACACCCTCCCCCCTTTTTTTTTCCCCTCTGAGATTGTATGCAATTGCAGTCCAAAGTGAGTTGTAGGACCAGATTAAACCTGTGAAGAGCTTTAATAGGATACATGGGTGGCATTTTCCTTCCTTTTGTCTTCAAAACATGCCTGACTGCCATGCTCAGAGCAGCCTTGTATCTCCTTTGCTAAATGTATTGTGCTCACATCTATTGGAATTAGTATTGTGTCCTCAGTACATCTTCCTGCAATGGGGCATCCAAATTCTGCCCTCAGCATATGGAGCAGGAACGGACCGTCACTCCTGTGGAGCAAAAGTGACACAGGCAAGCTCTGTACACTATAAACATCCGCAACTCCTCTCAAAGCTCAAGGTGAAAATTAAAAATAGCCTGACACTTTTGATGCATTTTTAGCATGTAGTTCTGCTGACATGAGCCATGTGAGTGAAGCCTGAATGAGTCACACATCATCAGCACTCTGCAGCTTCCCAGTGTATGTTTTGGGGGTCCTTGAGGACTTGTCACTGCTCTTTCACTGCCACGTCTGCTGTGAGCCAGGGACCAAATCAGGGACCCTGGAGCAGCAAGATGCAAAGGCGATGTCTGAAGGGATTCAGTTTACCTGTGACTCTTGGGCCAGCATTGAAGACATGAGCAGGAGCGATCTTCTGCAGAAGATCAGACTGCCTGGGCTGTGTCAATAAGTGGACAGTGAAATCCTAAATTTAGTAGTCTTAGCAGCTGCTGATGTTATGATAATGTAAAATAGTATTCCTTTTTAAGAACAAAGTGAATAGATTTGAATCCATCTATTATTGAAAAAGGCAATAAGCAATATACTGTGGCAGTTCTCCTGCAAAGACACCTAACTCATTCATGCATTGCTCCTTGGTCTGGGAGGTTACACAATTCCAACATTCAGCTACTTCCCTGTGGAGTTAAGGTAGCTGGTATGGCTGAAGAAACATGGGTAATTGCCACACGTGACCATGAGGTCTCAGAATACAGCAGAGATGAGGTGGAGGTGCAGAGACATGAGCCCTTGGCCTTCTCCACTTGGCCCAGCTGTTGGGTAGTAATGTAAAGAGAGAAAAAAAAGAAGAAGAAGCTAAAGATCAGCTGTGTATTATGGATGGACAATTATTGGAGGAAGGAAATGCTCCTTAAATCAGAAGAAAACAAATCATCTCGTTTAGTGTCCTGCAGAATTCATGCTTAAAGATTTCACCTCACTGTGCTCTAGCAAGGTCAAACCCACTCTGTGAGTAATTACCTTGGAAGTAAGTGAGTGTTCTGTGCGTGTCCATATTTGAGAGGGATGGGAAATAGAAGAAGCCTTTTCATTTCTTCCGGGCCTTTGATATATCTGAATTAATATCTCCCTCAATTTGGTATGGTTCTACATTTTCATACAGATCATAATTCATACTTGCTGCCCTTTCCCATAGCAGGTGTAGAAGTATTATGACCAATGAAGTAAGAAGAGGGAGAAGTTACGTGGGGTGCAGCTCATCTTTTTTGACAACTTCTGTGTTTAAAAATAAAGCAATTAGGATAGTGGGATAAAACAGCACTCATAAGTGTTTGCTCAAGCTCTATTCAAGTGTTTGGTTAGACTGCGTCCAAACACCAGTGCACCGATATGAGAGTGATGCTTCTCCTCGTTAGTACAGGGATATTCTTTGATAATAGGGATATTTATTATTCATAATCTGCTGCTGGTTGTTCTCATCATCAACTAAGGGAGACACCATCATATGCGTTAATTGTTTAGTTCCACAGTGGCTAATGAGTAGTGTGTATATTCCAGACTAACAATTTGCCATAGCTCCATGGGTGAGAGAGTATAAAGTAGTCAGAGACAACATGAACATATTTATAGAAAGCAGAGCTGAGTGACAATAAAAAGGCCCAGACACCTGGATAATTTATTCTGAACTAACAACATGATAGTAAAGGAGGTCCATATTAAAAAGATATGAATATATATATTTTGTATATATATACATATATACATACATACATACATATATACATGTGTGTATATATATGTGTGTGTGTGTGTGTGTATATATATATATATATATATACACATACCATTTGGGAACTCAAATAAAGTTCCCAGATTTTTAAAAGTTCCCAGCCTTTAGCTGGTCCCATTGAACACAGTGGAAGGATGTCACTTGTGAAAGATGTGGCCGTTCAGTGTCTGCTTAAAAGCAACCCAGCTTTTTCTTCTGGCACTGGTGATGCACTCCCCTCAAAGAAAATTTCTTGCTAACATACTTTCAGCAAGGCTGTACTTGATTCTTTTGTCCAGCCCTCAGAAAACTGTGGATCTCAGGTGAGCGTTCTCATAGGATTTCTGGCTTATTATTACCACAGCCAGCTGATAACTTCAATAAGATTAAGGTACTATTGAGATTGCTACTCTATAAACGTGTAGTAAGAGAGATCCTCCCCCTGAGGGACACACAGCTGAGACAGTAAATGGTCCCCACTGACAGAGCTTCTTCGTGTTTCCCATTTCTCCATCTGTGTCCACCTGTGTCTTCTTAGACTGCAACTGTTTGGGCCCAGACCATCTTGTTTGCACAGCATTCAGCATATAGGATCATAAGTCACTATTGGGACTTCTAGAGCTTAACACTATTCAAATAAGCAGTAATAATAGTACGAGTGCTACAATTAATGGACTGTGTGCTTGTGTGCAAGTGCAGGTGTTTCTATAGACTTAAGAACTGAACACCATACTGGCAGGTTAGTTTTTTAAGAGTGTTTCTCTTTAGAAGCTGTGGCTTGAAAGTCAGGCTTGTCCATTTGACAAAAAACATTTTGAACTTACTTTGAAAACTGCACTTACATAACCTGAGCGGTGTTATGCGGCGGCAGGGGAAGCTCTCCTTGTCTTCTTGTCTTCCCGGCACTCTGTGAGACATTAAACCTGCTGCAGTCCCCGGTGGCGGAGAACAAAGGGGAAGCGGTTGTGTGTCACCTGGATCAACAACGGCAGCTCCCACCCCTGTGCTCTGCCTCCCCCTTTACTGAGCACAGCAGAGTCTCTGAAGAGCCCTTGAAGTTCCCACCTTGCTTTTCAGGAGAATGGCAAGGCTTTCCAGGATGACTTTTCTTTGCAGTACCTCATCCTAATTGTCAGTTAAAGTCTAGATTAGTGGAGATGACTTTCACTGAACCCACAACACGATGATAAAGGACATTAGCCACGCTTGATGGAGAATGACAACCATTGACTGCAAGTAGAAGGATAAATGAATTAGTTGGTTGATTGGTTTCTTTCTTTTTTTTTAACACCCAAGCCAGAATCAATCCTTATAGTGACAAGGTTTAGTGTGCTAAATTTCTTTGGCATTACTAACTCACTTTTTCTTTCCATATCCTTAAAAAAAAAAAAAAGAAGCAGATATAGCTAATGCTGTGTCGCATCCCACGCACTCGAGTTGCTCCTGCAGTCTGTTGCTTTTTCAGATTCACACACATACATTTGCATTTGCAAGCGGCACTATTGCTTTGCAGTAAACACTGCTCTTGCCTCTCTCCTAAGAGGATCCAGATGTCTTTTTCTCAGGATGGTGCATTTATTTTTAGATTTCTCTGTTCATTGCTGTGTACATTGAATGTTCTTCGCTTTTGTGTGTAGACCTTGGTCCTCATCACGGACATTGCATTCTGGGGTGATGACAGTGATGGGGAGTGAAAGATATTTGTCTAATGAAAAACAAGTTTTATTTTTATTCTCCTGATTCCCATAGGTCCCCTCCAGGCAGGTCTATGTTGTGAACACTTTCCCCATACTGCTAACTCTGCCTGAATCAACCACTTGCTTCTTGGTTGCACATGGTATGTACAGGTATTTGCTGGCCTTTGGGAGCTGAATAAGAAAAGGATTTTATTTTTTTCAGTTGTTGAAAAAAAAAAAAGAGTAGACCTTCAGCTGAGGTTTTTGTATTGAGGGAAGTAATAATGTAGTTGAAGGGCTCAAACTCCTCCTGTTGGGACAAAAGTGAAGAGCGAATCCCAATCATACAGAAGACAGTGGTGAAGTTCCCATCGCCTGCAATGACCACAATATCATCCTGTGCAGTTTCACAGCAAGGTCAGTGAGATCTGGAAAATGATGCGTTGTTTAGTAAATGCTTTTGCTCTTCCTTCCCCTTCAATCCTATGTTTATGTCATTATTTTTCATCTGACACCTCATATGTATAAACTTGGCCATTGGAGCTGTTTGTGAGAGTCATAACAGTGATGCAAACATGCTGGCCTAAGGATATGTGTGGCAGAATTGGTAAGGAGAGATAACAAGGAGAGATAATATTTGAGGTAATAACTTTCTAATGGACCAGCTTATATTGGTATCAGTAGGGAAAACAGAAAGTTCTCAGGCAGAGGCTGTTCCTGGTGTTTCCTCCTGTTTGCCCAGGGCATGGCTCTGGCACCGCTGGCAGTCAGAAGGAAGGTCTGCAGCTTTGGGGCACAAACTGCCTGCTGGCTGGGAGAAAGGACCCATTCCTCAGACTCAGCTAAGGCAGAGAACGATCTTTGTAAATAAATAGTTCTGTCATATTCATGGGGAGAAACTTTTTTTTCTCATAGTTTCTCAAATCAGGAGCCTAGTTGGGTTCAGAATGGCTACTGGGAACAGGCTCACAAGCGCTTCCCTTTCCCCTGTTATGCTGTGGTAAAGGAAAGGAGAGGCTCTTTTATCATTCACCAGGTTCCTGGAGAGGCAGCGTTTTGGATACTAAATGTGAGCAAGGAGAGAAGCCCCCACTATGCTGCAAAGCACACGGGTACCTCAGGCCACCTGGGCTTGTCTTGCTCCACCAGCTTTGCCAGGTAGGTAGAAAGCTCAGTGCAGCAGGAGTTATCATATGCTAAAGTCTGGATGGCGCTTAGTGAAATCAGGCCCTAAACTTAAGCAGAGCTCCCAGCGCTGGTTGCAATACTAGTGATAACTGAACAGACCCTTGCCTGTTTTGATGGTCCCCACAGGACCAGATTCTCAGTTTTACGTTCTTCCCCTCCATGTGGCTGTTTCACAAGGAACATGCTTGCTGCAGAAAAGCGTTCCCGACTGTAGATAAAATTTCTCCTGGCTGCATGCAGAATCCAGCAACTGCTATTCTAACAAGAGCTGCCATCTCCAAAGGTGACAGGAAATGTTTGGACTATGTGCCTTTTCCACCACGTCCCCCAGCTGATAGACAGTAGCGGACACAGTATGTAAAGACTGCCTCTGTATTCAATGGAAAAGAGTTTCTTCTTGTTTTCTTGCAGCAGACACCTGAGGCCAAGTCATGGTATGGTATCTGCACTATTTAGGAGAAGTGCATTGATGAGCTGCTGCAGGTGTCTTTAGAAAACTTTGTCCCATCCTCCTAGTCCCTGATCACTGTTTACCTTGTGCTGCAGCTGCTGAGCTGGAGAATGATCTAGGCTGTTGCTGTAGACACAATGAATAAAATATAATTGTTCTTGTGACAGCTCTATGTACAGTGGTGAACAGGCCTCATGCACTTATGTTCCAGGTAGGAAAAAGCAAGTTGAACCTATCAGCTGAAAAGGACAGTGGTCATTTAGCATTTGGCTGAATGGAGCCATAAGTTGGACAGGGAAGGAGAGGTGGTAATTCCTGGTCCCATCACCCAGAGTGACCATTTCATCTCAGTCCTGCTAGGAGAGCTCTGTGGGAACCGTATATTCTTTAGTCCCATTGGCGTGTGCCTTCATGGAGGTCTGGAGTTATCACAAAACACTGGAAGGTCTAGCAAACAGTAAAAGAGATAGCATTACAAACGAGCCAGTTAAATGATGGCATTGTGCATAGTCTGATGGTATGCTTGAACAGGTGTATAAAATACATGTTCATGACTGTATCAGCATAATGCCATCTAAATGAGAGACATGGGCAAAGAGAAGTGTGCAGAGCAGGCCAAAAGATGATTGCACAGTGGAGGCTCCCAAGGACATTGATTTTACATGAGACAACCGTAGAAATGGAGAGAGACAGAAAAATATGTTCTCATCACTACATTGTTTAACAACCTATCATGTGAACGTAAATGTCACGCAAAGGCCCCAGCTACACCCCGTGTGCTCCTCGATCCCAGCAGTAACAGGGGGACACGTCCTGTCTCTGTTGTGCTGCTTCCCTTGGCCCTGTCCCCCACCTGGACTCGGTGCCTGTTGCATCGGCTGCCAGACGGTATGCGTGGTTTCTGTAAACCAACAACTTACTGCAACACGAGCTTGGAGCTGGGCAGAGCCTTAATGTCTGATTCCCCACCGGGTTGTTAGTTCACCAGACAGGGAGGTTACTGAGATAACGTGGGCTAGGGTGAAGGTTTATAATAGGATGATTGCCAAAACTACCAAAAATGGTGAGCTGATGTTTTCAGTGCATCGCTTGTGGATGGAGGTGCTGACAGGCAAATACTTTAGTGGATATACTAATCTTCTTCACTAAGTCTTGTCAGCAGTTACTGAGGCAAAGCAGAGAGAGTTAATGTGCTGTGAATGGTCTTCTCTTATGTACCGCACAGAGCACTTATTTGCATGTTTTATTGTAGGGCCAGAGGGTGCAGATGGAGAGGACAGGGCTCTGGGGTGGTATAAGCCATGGCAAAGCCGTGCTGGCTTCTACACTTTCCAAGAGGAGCAGTCTGTTTGATGCCTGAAATAACTGACTACAAAACTTACTGTTTCCCCACAACAGTTGCAGAGCACTGAAGCTTCAGAGCTGAGATTTGGAAACCTAAAAACATCTTAGATCCTTTTTTTTTTCTTTAATGGTATTAAGGATTAGCACGCCTGGCTACAGAATAATTTCTCTCAGCTTGAGCTTTTTAGTAGTTAATTACAGTCAGGGATCTTTGGGAAAAGATATCTAAATTGTTGATATTTGCTTACTGGTCCACAAATGTGATCCAGTATGTTGTACCCCAGGGGGTATGAGAAGCTAGTGCACAGTCAGTGAGGAGAGCTCCCACAGCAGCTCAAACAGCTTCTGCAGAGGCTCTTCTTCCCAGCTGAAGGGATTCAGGTACTTCTGTTTCTGAACTGCTTTTCCTTGCTGTGTGTCTCAGGCAAAGCACCTCTGTAAGCCTCTGCATCGCTCCAAAATTGCTCCGACCTGAGGAGTATGAGAAATCTGCTCCATTCAGCACCTGAGTTCAAAACCATCAGGGCTGTTAACACCAGTCTGAGCAATATAACAACCTGCTCCGGCTGGGTCAGCTGGAGCCTTTTAAAGCTGCTGTTTGCTACGAGCTTTGTAAAATCTTTGAATGCTTCGAGATCTGCAGGTGAACTGTGTGATATAGAGGCTCCTTTATTTACTAGTGTCTCCCACCAAAACCATCTTCACAATCAGAGGGAAAATCACTTGCATTCCTTGGCTCAAAGGGGAAATTCAACTAACAGATGAAAACAGAGGATGTGCCCTGGCATTATAGATATCTATAGATACATCTGTCATGGGATAGCTGGGATTTTTCAGCCTGGTATGTACTCTGCTGAGGTGCTGCCTGTCCTTTGGAAGGTACCTTCACTTCTTCCTTCCCACACCCTCTTGTCTGTGCGAAAAAAGCCCAAAGAGCATCTCTGTCCCTAATACAGACATCACTGAAGGAGCACTTCCAGCTTTATGGGCTTCCCTTCTTATTTTTGCCTTCAGACACCAGCTCAAAGCAGCATGATGAGTGGGTGCTAATTATGGAGAACTGCATCTCGACAACAGAGCCTTAGTGCTGGTGAATACAGAAAAATTGCTCATTAGAGCAGCACGGTATTTAGTCGAATTGGCTTCCCTAGATATTAACATTCTGATGTTAATGCAGACTGGCAGTATAATACTTGAATAAAACTGTCTCAAGATAATATACACAGAAGGGGCTGTACAGATGTGTCCAACCTGTGAAGTCCGCTAGTCATTTCTGCAGGGGCCCCCATGTGCTGTTTCTGCAAAAAGACCCATCCTTGGTTCTCAGTAATTCACATATATAATTTCTCAGTGTTTTTTTAACAAAACATACTTCACAGGACATGGCCTATCATGCATGCAATTTACTTCACTGGGATAAAATGTGCTGCATCTGATTCTTTTCCCAGACATCTGTCTTTGAACCGTGTTGTTTTGCATGGCTTTGCCGAGATGGTAACTGCCTGGTGGCATGGCTATCTGCTTGATGGCTCTTTTCATACAGCTGGGAGCATTAGACCTTGAAGCTCCCCTGGCAACTACATAGCTTGTACCTGTTACACAGGTAGCGCTCATGGTTTGGGTTCACACTGCTTTAAGGAGAAGGTGCCCTTGTCAGGACATGGCTGCCTGGGCTCCTGGGCAGCAGCAGGGGCATCCCATATGCAGACAAAGTATGGCTGGTTGGTGGACAGGAGAGCTTGTGTATCTGCCTAGGTGCCAAGATTTGTGGTCCTGCTGTCCTCTGGCTCTCCTTTGACTTGAACACCAGCTTTTGCTAATTAGCTCAGTTTTATCTGGTTAGCACCTGAATGGCAATGCTTCCTGCAGCTGCCTCTGAGCTTGTTAAGAGCCCAGAGCTGAGGATATATCTGGAGGAGCAGGGGTCTGTGCGTCCTTACCTGTCCTTGCATGGGGAAATGCGTAAGTGTTGTTGTGTTGGTGTTGCTCTGCTGGTTGATGCAGAAGCTGTATAGTACCTATGTGCTAAATCCTCTCTACTACTGCCTCATTTAATGTGTTTCCTTCCTGTCAGTTTACTACATTATTTTTCTTTTTTTTTATTCTAGCTGCTTTTTTTTTGTTGTTTTTGCACATAGTTTGCCTTAGGAAATAGAGTGTGTCCTACATCCATGTTTATTTTAAGACTATGATCTGTTGCTTGCTCCCAGCTGGGGATATGGCCAGAAGGAGTAATGATTGCATGGGTTCTACTGTTATAACAGGAAATCCTGGATATTTCTAGGGAGCCTGTAGCCACAGATCTTGTGTGCAAAGGCATGTTTATGACCCAGATCATTGTGCTGTGAGGGATGGGGCTCATCTTGCCTGACTTCAGTGGTTTGAAAGCTGGAGCTCTTGTTTAAGTTAGTTGAATGAGATCCCTCTGCAGGCAGTGGTGAATGAAGCACACTCAGAAAGCAAATTAGTGTGTTTTCAGTATCTGTTTTAGATTGGGAAGAATGTCTTTTTCCTTTGTGTTAATTCTGCTCAGGCTTGCTTGGGTTTGTGGGGAGGCAGTAGATGCTTAAATGACCTTAACTAGATGAGAAATTCTGTCTACTTAATGAAGACTAGTGAAAAAGATTTGGGTTTTATTGCCTTAAATAATTTGGGTTTATTCTCCTCTTCTCCTGCAGAAGCCAAAAGAGCCTGATAGAGTAGTATTGTCCATATATTGCTGAGCACTTACGTTCAGGGCTAGCAAATACTCTTGCTTCAAGATGAAGTGCATCTGCGTGGCTTCCTTAGTCCTGATGTTGTGTGGAGCAGGGAGCTGAAGTAAGCTCCTCCTTCACAACAGCAGGCAAGGATGTACTTGCTGTACAATCACATTAACCTTTATTATATTATAAGGGTGAGGGGGTTATACTCTCAGCTGGGAATGCTCAAATTCTCCTGGTCAGTGTAAACTGTTTAATGGTGGTGTTGCATATACATGCTTAAATGTGTATTCAGTAATGGCTGCTGTAAGAACGCAAACATAGCAAATTATTCCTGCTTTTAGTAAAGAAGTACTTGCAGGGCCCTGTTCTTAACTAAGGGAACTCTAACTTTTGTGATCTGTTCAGATTAAAGTAGTTGAGGGCTGGGTGCATTTTCCCTGAAACTAAAACAAACAAACAAAACTTCTGCCTGGCAGAAAATCATGGGGATGAATTTCTGCTGGGTGAAAGCAAAGATGTTTTGGGAGGAAGAACAGTTATAAATGGCTTTCTTGATGTTTTGCATCTTGTGTTTATACCTGTGAGGGACTCTTAGCTTACAGCTGTTGTTACAGGGCAGGGAGCAAGCTCAAATACAGGATCCTTATCCTGACTGATTGCTTCATTGTGTTCCCACATGTGTGGCTTTTTGGGGGGCAATTAGTATTGCCCTGTTTTAAGGTGGAACATGGCCCAAAACTGGTTCCAGAAGGTTTGTTGCCCTCAGACACCCCTGAGTACTCTCCTGCCACCCCTTGGGGTATACAACTTCAGGTGATGTACTCTAAGCGCTGCTCTGCTCAACGGCATGGTACTTGTGTTGTCAGCTGTCCCACAGGAAAAGGTGGAAAAGAAGAAGGATCTCTGCCCCCAGATGGGCCAAGAGGAATCCTGGGGCAAGGACTGTGCAGGGGGACACAACTGACCTGCACTGCTTGGCCTCAAGGTCTCTGGCCTTGTTTTATTTAGTGTTATACCCTTGGCGACAGGAGGGACAAGAGGACCTAAATCTGGCTCTCCAGGCCCAACATGGGCAGCTGCTTGACAAGCCAGGCATAAGCTTAAGACATTCCTTAGCCTAGGGGGTGTGTGTGGTTCTTTTTTTTTTTTTTTTTTTTTCTTTTCTTCTCCTCCCCTGAAATGCTGCTGTTCTGGTTAAATAGTACTTTGCTTCATGAGAACAGGCTGATGGATTACACTGCCATTGCCGCGGGAGGAATTGCAGTGTGAAAGCACTGCTCGAGCGCAAGGTCTGACAGCCAAGAAATGTCTCCCCTTCCCCCACGCCCTGGTCTGGCTGAGCGGGATGGACAGGCTGAACTCAAGAGTGGAGGTAGCTGGGAGATGGCGCTTGGTGCATTACACTGAGCATCTTCAGCAAGGAAGATACTGAACACAGCAGTATGTAGATAAGAAGTTAATTTTTATGGTAGGGAGGGAATGGCTTCCAGGTTTCTTTGTGTGTGTGTGGTTGTTTTGTTTTTTCTCCTCTCTTCTTCATTAAAAGAGGATGAGAGCTGCTCAGCAAGTCTCAGCTGTTGGGTGGGAGATCATGCAAGCAGTAAGTGGCACTGCCTTCCCAGGGTATGCATGCACTGCATTACCCCTCAACATGTGCACTGGGCATCGAGTGTGGAGCCTGGTGCCTCGGGTGGTCCCTCTATCCATGCCGACAAGCAGGCCTGCCCTGATGGATTTAAGCCAATGCACTGGGAATAGTGGAGAAGGAATCACACTGGCTTTGGTGAGCTTGTCCTAGAAAGCGACTGCAGAGGACAGAGGTTGGGACAAGTGCTAAGAGTGTGTTTGGAGCAGTAGCAGAAGGAAAGTGATTGGGAGGGGAGGTGGCCAGTATCCATACAGGCACTGTCCTGGGCTGCAACAGGCCTGGCGAAGTAGTTAAGGACAGTAGCACCCTTGTATCCATATGTCCCGCACGCACCCATTCCTATATTACTAGGCACCATGGCACTCAGTGCTCTGGACTGTCTTCCACAGTGTTCAGTGATTCTTCTTGAGAGGTCCCAGACCAAACACTTGCAAATCTAAACTTCAGCTTTGAGCTCAGAAAGGGAGAAACTTTCTCAGTGAAATAGAATTTTCCATCTGCTTTCATCTAATATTAAAGACCCAGCATAAGAGTTACAGTTTATGCAGTAGTACCAGGGAGTGAACTTTGTATTGATTTTAAAATTAGCCATTTTTAGCTTACTATTTTATTCATCAGAAAATGGCCTTTTGTGCAGAAGGAATGCTGTATATTACTCATTTGCAGTACCACGTTCATTAATTTATTCCTGGCATTGGACTAGTAAAAGCACTTAATTCATTGCCCTGTTTACTCTTTGCCTTCAAGTTGGATGAGTGAGATGTTTTAATCGATAAAAGTGTGGTGGGGGGAGCAAAGCCATTTCCCCAAAGCAGCTGCAGCCCTGCTCTTGTGTTCCTCAGACCTGTCCTCCTTTGGGGTCACCTGTGTCTCTGACCACCTCAGCACAAGCGTGGTTGACCTGGAGGTGCTCAGCTCCCAGGCTGGAAGCTACAGGTCCGAGTTAGGCACCGGGGCTACCAGTTTAGAGGCTGGGAGGATACTGGGAAACCCAGACTTTATTTATTTATTTTTCAGCACTGAAGGCAGCTGACTGGCTTGGCCTGGGGAGGACAGGGTGAGATGGGAATCTCACTCTGCCCCAAGATATCAGCACCATATTCTGGCCTTTAGCAGGGGTTGCATGCAGCCCCCAACCCTGCAGAATGAGTGTGCGAGCCCATGGGCTAGTGACCAGAGGTGAAAAGCACTGGTGCTTCAGGCAGACCTGAGGCAATTTCAGTCCCTGTTCAGATGCTGGTTTATTTGTGTGTTATTATTAAAGATGTATAAAGGTGGTTGGTTTTTTTTTTGTCATTTTGTTTTGTTTTTTTTTTTGAGCAGGCAGCAGAGCCCTGCCTCTCTGCTTCCCAGTGAATGGTCTAACTGGCTGGTTACACAATCCTGCTTGTTTTGCCTCAGTTTAAAACATAGAAATACTTGTGTCACATCCTCTGATGGTGGAAACTACAGTTGTACCGTTAACATCAGGACTGAATCTTTGTAGGACGTGTCCTAACTAAAGTGATGAGCACCAAAACATGTAGGGGTTTTTGTCCTACTTTTCCTTATCTGCAAGGAAACGCAGCCTGCTCAGTCATCACTCTTTTGGTGCAGGGTGTTCTCCATGACACTTTCCACAAGAATTGCTAGTAGTTATGTTAACACTAACTGGAGGTGGTTCAGGCTCTTCTGTTGGTAAGCGGCAGACACTAATTCAAGGGCATTAGTGATAAAATTTTCTTTGCAAAAGAGCAGCCATTTCAGCAGTAGATGCATATTCTTCCTCTCTTAAAAATTATTATGCTGCTCACAGCCTGTCTGGTTATGGCATCCTGAAAATTAGTTTTCATTTCACTGGTTTGCACTTTAATTGCAGATGCAATTAAAAGGAAAATGTAAACGGAGGACCTGCTGCATCTGAAGAGTGTACTTGCTTTTCTCTGGCAGGAATATAAGCTACACAGATGTGTGGTATTCTAACAAGGCTACCTTTTATAAACATTTTGTGGGCATCATGATACTTCAGAGTTATTTGCTGAGGTCACAGTTATTGCATGGATGTTGAGGTGTGACATCCTAGTTGGACTGATGGTGTTCTTTAATCTCTTCCTTCTTGATGTCAGTTCGGGGAAAAGGCATGTGACAGATGGGATTATTTTAAAGACTTGAAGAATGCACTACAAAAGGTACAGATGAACCCTGAACCTCCAACAGGCCTCTTGCAAAGAGGCCTGTTAAAGTCTTTTCAATCTGCTCTGGGATCCATTCTAGCTCCACTTATGGTTGGACATACGATGTCTAAAGAAGTGTTGTGAATGGGCCACTGGGAAGGGCCAACAACAGATCACTTAAAAATCTTGCATATGTGAGGGTGCCAAAGGCAAATAAAGTGTATAAGGTTTACTATCACATGGCTTTAATTTTTGCAAGACAACTGTAGTAAAAGTTGCAGTGATCCTCGGCATTCTACTCCAAAGCCCCTGAGAGTCTGTAATGGCTCCCCTGCCTTTTAATGGCCTTTGAATCAGGTTTGCAGTTGTAGGACAGGGCTGATCAAAACCTGGTGCTCCACAGCTATGTTTAAGAAAACACTCTTGCTGCTGTTTTCGCCTATTCCTGGCAGCCGTGAGTGCTGTGACACAACCAGCATGTAGAAGGCTTCCTTAGATCTACTGATGAGAAGGACCGCACAAGAGCTAGGTATTATTATTCTGCCATCACATGTCAGGTTAGTGGGTTATGAAGCCTTTGTTGTAGTGAGGAGCTTGCTGCCTTGGATGCCTGCACGAGCCCGTTCACCTCAACTTTTAAGCTATGACGATGGAGCTTTCCCTTTGGAAGCGATTCTGTTTTAAACCCTCCTGGACTTAGCTCAAGAAACCCCTCTCCGTTGCTGCTGCTTTGTTGCAATGCTCTGCAAGAGCAATGCACTAAAATAGTGTTTTAACTTTAAAGCTTGCCTTTGAAGGTCCTCAGCCTGTTCTGGGCATGCTTTCCACCCAGCAAGGATGCTCTTGGCTTGCCCGTGCTTCCTGGTGGCACAGAGGCTGGGGACAAGGCTTGCTTGCAGGAAAGTGGGTTGGAGGCTGTCCCCACTCTGCCTTGCCTGGAGGGCTCTGTGGCTTAGGAAACAGGGATTCAAAGCACCAGGCAGGCCTTGTGCACTTCTGGAGAGACCAGCTGCAGTGCTGAGTTGCTGCTTTCCAAAAATGTGATTCCAATGTTTTTGTGTTTTGGAGCATTTGAGCTGTTTGTGTCCAGCCCTATAAAATGCATCACTCTCTGTATTTCTTTAGCTGAAGTGCAGGCTGAGTCAGCTCTCTCTCTCCCTGCTCCCTTCTTTAACTGCCCTTCTCACTAACATTGCCAGTGATTTGGTGACACCTGGAAATGCATTTGCCAATTTAATGTTCTGACAAACCCTGTTACTGGCTGATCGGGGGAGCTCCCACCCTGCACTTAGCAGAGAGAGCAGCATTGATCCGGTGCAGATCTTCCTGAGGCTCAATTAAATGAGCAGTGTGGGGCTGCTTGCAAGTGGCAATTCCTCTCCTCTTGTTCAATAACCTCTGTTGGAAAATTCCCATATAATGAACACAGCCTTTCTGTCTGCCTGTATGCTTCCCAGGTCATCCCGGGGCTGATGTAGCTAGAACACTTCTTTGTACCATTTCTGGGATAACTTCTGTAGGGGAGGAATTAATAGGAGCAAACCATAATCCTATAGGGGATGGAGGTGAGCTGACCAAAAGTCTTAGCTAAACAGAAAAAATTCAGGCTGACTTCACCACATTATCAGTCAGGCCTCAAACAGGTGAATGCCTGGGAAACAGGGATCTCCTTTCTAAAAATCAGTCTAGGTGGAAAGATGCTGCAGAACAGACCTTGACTCTCCCTGTTTGCTGTAATCATGCAGCTGGGAGTGCAGAGCAGTTTCAACATGCGGGAAATGGCCAGCTCAGACTCAGCGAGATCTAGTTATACTGAACAGGTCCAGTATCGGCTAAATACTATGCGATTTGCCAGCTGAGGGGCAGAGGCAGTGCTGAGCTGGGCTCAGCAGAGATGCCCACCACAGCAGCATCTGCCTCGTGTGTTGGAGACGTGCTGTTAGGTAGCGCTGCACAAAACATATCCTCGGTCTGCACAGCAAGCAGAAACTTCAGGGCTTGCTTTGGAGAGTAGTAAAAATAAAAACAATACTCTGATTCTTTTCCTGCGGCTTCTCAAGATGCAGCAGACACTGTAATCATAGCAGTTGGCTCTGTTAGAGAAAGAGAGGGCAACCTTGTCAATTGGTTCATCAGAAAGACAAGCAAGTATCTGTCAGGTCTGCTCTAGGGAGAGGAGATGATGCTTTTGAGAGAGAAGCAGGATGTGTTTGCATCTTGCTGTGATTATGGATGGAACAAGAAAATATTGCATTAAGGGAAGGTACTGAACAGTCACTAACTAAAGCTTGAATTTTTTCAGGCGAAAGGAAGAGGAACAGGACTGGCTCAGGAGACTTTTGGAAAAGAGGAATGCTGAATTTGAGCACACTGGAACACAGAAATGTAAATGTAAAGCAAACATGGTGGTATTTAAAGTTACAGCAAGGCAGTGAGTCTACAACCAAATGGAGAGAGTGCTCTGGCAACTCATGGAGGAGGTCACAGGAAAACAGTCTCTGAATTTTTGTAGACAATTCCTAGCTTAGTCTTGTCCTTAATCATACAGAGAAAGAACAGTTGTCTGAGGTTTTGAGCTAGTTCTCGTGTGTTCAGGTCTGAATGGCTATTTCACTGTGCATGGCCAGTTTGCACACCTGGTCATTTAGCAGGCTGGGGAATTTGTATTTGGCTGGCTGCTTCTTTGGGCTTTGTTTTGATGTCATACCTGCACCAAAGGTGCTGCTGGACACAAAGATCCATGGATGCCTTAGAGCTGGAGGTTAGTAGAAAACACTGTCCCAATGGGCCTGGTGGTATCTGGAGCAAGAGGGTGGTGAAAATGGAATAAGTGCTCTTATTGAGGCCTGCTTTGCAAAAAAAAATAGCCAGAGGGTTTGAGATAATGTGAGAGCAAGAGAGCTCTTCAGGAGGGCTGGGAATGGGAGGAGGAAAAGACTGGGTAGGTTTGGTAAGGAGTCTGAGAGGAGAGAAAGACCTAAGTTGGAGGTCTTAGCTCTCTTGGAGCTGGATATGGCCTGGTGATCTCGTGTCACAGAGGCTGGTGAAATACCATATCACTGCTCTTCCCATTTGCTCTGATTTAGCAAAACATGGGTGTCTGTCCTGGCTACTCCTGTTCTATCTTAAGCATGCAATTAAGAGCTTTGCAGAGCCCCCAGGACCTGACTCAGAGGCAAGCAAGTTGGTACTGATCAGGTTCACAGAGGAGGAGACTGTAGCCCAAAGACTTGAAGCAACAGTGAAGTAGCCTATGCTTAGGGCTGCAGCCCAGGCCCATCACATCTTCTGGCTAATGAAACACCGAAGGTTTTCTGGGGATCAGACTTAGTTTAACTTGGGACAGTTGAATCCCTATCTTGGTAGGGAAAATGGGCTGAAGTGTTAAAATCCAGGGGTTGTGGTAAAATAAGATTTTTTTTCCTCTTCTAAGCTTGGAGCAGCATTGCACTGAAGTAATACGCTGTATCCAGGCTGCAGTCTTGCTGTGCTGTGCAGAACGATTCCCCCTGGATCCATGCAGGGCACATTATGCATCTCCAATGATCCCCCAGCCAGGGATTGTATATTGCCCTGCTGTTGAAACAATAAATAATTTTTTTTTTAAGTGCTCTTTGGGCAGTTCCAAGCCAATGTAAATTCCAGGCAAGTCTGGCTAGATTGGATTGGAGACAACCTGGAGGCAGAGGAGAGTATGTCAGGATGCCTTTTCTTGATCTTTCCCAATTTCAGTCCCCCAAACCCACCTGACATGGGCACTGAGCTGTGCTCTGCAGCACCAAGGTGAGGGGAGTGGGCCAGGTAGCATGGTGGTGAGCCCAGGGCTTAGCTGCTGAGCTGAGAGGCCTGCTTTCCAATCCTCCATGCCCTGGGTTTCTCCTGGATGATGGAGTTATGCTCTGGGAGGTGGGACAGGTAGACTCCTATGGCTGCTTTAGCATGTCCCAAAGTCTGGAACAGAGCAACACAATCTCCACAAGAAAGCTGGCAAGAAACTTGGCCTCCCGCTTGCTGGCTAAGGCAGCGCCCGGGATGGTGGGAGACCTCAGCCAGCTGAGGTCGCTGCTGATCGCCTGGAGCTGGCTATGGAGTGGGGGTCTTGTATTGCTGTGATTGGTGAAAAACTGTCCAAGAAGATGATTTTCCCTGATGTGCATTTAACAAAAAATCTGACTGTAAAGGCTACACTGCTCCCCCTTGCCCTCTGGTGCAAAGGGAGGTGGAAACAAGCACTGGGGGTGTCCATAGGTCTTCCCCAGATCTGTGGTGGAGGTGATGCTGGGTGAGGTCCTCTCAGGGTGCCTGCCCCCCTCAAAGCCCAGCAGAGCTGCAGCAGTGCAGATGGTGCTTCTTGCCCAGCATTCAGGAAGGTGTCAATAGCGCTGTGTCTTCGGCAGGAGCAGGTGCTCGGCTGGGGAGGCAGAGCCAGGACACGCAGCCTGGGTGCTGCCTCCATGCCCAAGGAACCTGCTCCCTGGCAGCACCTCCTCTGTGCACCTGGGGAGGTGATGCTGGGGTCTCTGGACCCTTTCCCTGCAAATCAGGCTTGTGGCTTTGCCAGAAATGACATAATTTGTTAGGCAGATTTCTTCATTAAGAATCTTTCTAATCTCAGACATGAGCAATTTGGAAACCCTCCCTGCCCACCCTGAGCGCTGAGGGAAGCCAGACTGCATCGCCCAGCTCTGCGGTGTGCTTTGCTTATTTATCATTCATGGCATCATATTTGTTTTATGACAAATGAACTTAATCATGATTTTAACAGTGGAATACCCAGGAAAATACTCAGGACAACCATAGCTGCAGGTACAGAAAACCAAATTTAATTTAGAAAGGATATACAGGAGCAGTCTAAGCAGCTGAAGAATTGAATTAATCTAACAAAAAAACTAAGCTATATATAATTTTTCATGCTGTCACAGTAGCCCCGTGAGACAGAATGGTGCTTAGATTTGGAGTTTAAACTTCTTTTAAGTGTAAAAGAACAAATAGATACTGAACCAAATCATTATCACTGTTGCTGGAAAATGTATTTTAGTATTCAGAATATATATATTTTTCCTCCTCCACTTTGGAGAATGGTGGGGATACAAATTGCAGATCACTTATTAATGCTCTGTTCTGTTGTGGTCTTAATCCCAAACAGATGGGCCATGGTGGTTTGGCTAAAATTCAACGTGAGCATGCTGACTTGCTCCAAGCTTTCCATTTTAAGTACAGCAATGTGGGGCCTGGGCAAGGGCACCAAGTGTGCTGGTCATCCGGAAACCTGATTCCAGAAATCTTAGAGGCTGAAAGCTAATCACTGTGGCAACTCAGGAAAAGTGTGTGTGTAGGTGTGCATGCACACGCATGCATTTAGATGGGCTGCTCTGGCCAAACAAAATAAAGGTCTGAGTTGTCTACCCATCACTAAACTGTATTTCTCTGTGTAGAAATATTGTCAGAAAGTGGCTCAAAGAAGAATTTAGGACAGAAAATAGAGGAGACTGCCCGATGCCACACTCTGGGAATTTTAGGCTCTCCACAACATTTTTCAGGGGATGGAGAGCTTTTCTTTGGAGACCAGGGACAGTAATTTGGGCAGTCTAGCGAAATGAGAGCTGCAAGGGAATGATTGCTTCCTATAAATACTTTCAAGGGGCAAAGGCCAATGCTGATACAAGAACTAATGGATATAGGCTGGTGATGAACAAATTTAGGCTGGAGAATTAGGAGGCTTCTAAGCACTAGAGCAGCCACGTCATGGGGCAGTTTTCTAATGAGTGTACGGAGTCAAAAAGCAAGGCAGTGCTTTTTAAGGCAGTGGCTGTTATCCTGCAAGGGGACCCAGGGCGCGCCACGGCGGGAGGGCATGGCTTTACGTAGGGACCCAAATGGGGCCAGCGCTTTCCCTGTTCCCGCTACCCCTCCGAACAGACTGACAGTCCCTTCCTGCGGCGTGGGCAGCTCTGGTCTCTCGCCGAACTTTCCTGAAGGTGAGAGGTTTATTTTTGAGGGCTCAGATACTGGCAAGCAGAAGGAGCCCTCGGCAATTTCGGAAGCTGGCAGAGGGCCTCGTCTGAGACGTCTCAGCCCCTTCTTTAGGTGCAGCAGGCTGGTTTGGAAAGCTGCTGCAGAGACCTCTCCAGCATTTCCAACCCCAAAAGGGTTTTCATCCTGTTGCATATGCCTGCATGGCTTTCTGTGGGATGGATGGCAGAGGGGAAACTGGGTGAGACCATTTCCTGTCTAGGGGCATGTGCATATTCTCCACTTTCTGCATGTGCACAATCCATTGCACATGCTAACTTTATTAACAACATCGCTGCTGTATTCATGACCTCCATGTTCTGCTGGGTCTCGTTCCAGAGGCCTCAGGGATTGACCAGAATTGGGAAACCTACCAATTTTTTTTAGCAAAAAAACCCTGTGGATTTCTTTCCTTTTTAAAGAACAGTGAAGGGATTTCACAGAACCACAGAAAGGTTGAGGTTGGAAGGGACCTCTGGAGATCATCTAGTCCAATCCCCCTGCTCAAGCAGGGTCACCTCGAGCACATTGCACAGGATTGCATCCAGGCGCGTTTTGAATATCTCCAGAGAAGGAGACTCCACAACCTCTCTGGGCAACCTGTTCCAGTGCTCTGTCACCCTCACAGTGAAAAAGTTTTTCCTCATGTTCAGATGGAACTGTCTGCGTTTCAGTTTGTGCCTGTTGCCTCGCGTCCTGTTGCTGGGCACCACTGAAAAGAGTCTGGTCCCATCCTCTCGACACTCTCCCTTCAGATACTTGTACATGTTGATAAGATCTCCTCTCAGCCTTCTCTTCTCCAAGCTAAACAGGCCCAGCTCTCTCAGCCTTTCCTCATAAGAGAGATGCTCCAGTCCCCTAATCATCTTTGTGGCCCTTCGCTGGACTTGCTCCAGTAGTGCCACATCCCTCTTGTACTGGGGAGCCCGGCAGTGGACACAGTACTCCAGATGGGGCCTCACCAGGGCTGAGTAGAGGGGGAGAATCACCTCCCTCGACCTGCTGGCAACACTCTTCCTGATGCACCCCAGGATACCATTGGCCTTCTTGGCCACAAGGGCACATTGCTGCCTCATACTTAACTTGGTGTCCACCAGCACTCCCAGGTCCTTGTCGGCAGAGCTGCTTTCCAGCAGGTCAACCCCAGCCTGTACTGGTGCATGGGGTTATTCCTCCCCGGGTGCAGGACTCTGCACTTGCCTTTGTTGAACTTCATGAGGTTCCTCTCCGCCCAGCTCTCCAGCCTGTCCAGGTCTCTCTGAATGGCAGCACAGCCCTCCGGTGTATCGGCCACTCCTCCCAGTTTTGTATCATCAGCAAACTTGCTGAGGGTGCACTCTGTCCCTTCATCCAGGTCATTGATGAATAAGATTTGGGAGTTTTGCATCATTTTAATTGGTATAAACTGTGCAGGCAGTCAGGCTCCAGTGCATGTTACAGATATTTTCGTGTAAGAATTTTCAGGAGAACACATCGTTATCGGCTCAGTTGCTATAAAACTCAGTCGAGTAAAGTCAGATGGCAGGTGGACAAAGCTTTTTTTTTTTTTTTTTAACTCTTATTTTGAAAGAGAAGCCTCCAGTGTCACCTTACAAAATGTATCAGTCCTACTTCATACATTTCCAGGTGAATACAGCTGCATAATTTAGGTCATCAGTAAAATATAGCAGCCAAAGGGGACGGAGGAAAGTGTGGGTGAATAGGTACTCAAATGGTGTTTGCGTGAGTGTTGCCAAACCTTGTTTCAGTTCTTACATCTCAGGTCGCGGCTCTCACCAGTTGCCTCCCAGAGAGGAGGGTGGTTGCTTCTCAAACCAGGCTAAACACCCTGGACAACAGGGTCAAGCCACATGTGACCCAGCAGGGATATAGGAGGGACAAGGGGCTTTGCATGTCTCCAGTGCTACTACTGCACGGTCTTGCTGTGTGGAGTTAGAGCAGCCCCAAGGCAGGTTAGGTTATGCCAGACACAAGCAGTGCGGAGGGGAAGAAACTGGAGCTGAACTTGAGTAGTGTCAGTTGCTGCCTGCTGCGTGGCCCTACCCAGGAAGGGATTGGTGGCATATATGAACTTCGGGGTTCCTCCTCCTGTAACTGGGTAAATTGGCCTCAGGTGAGGCTTATGGTGAGGTGCAGAGCAGCTGTGGTTTGCAGGGCATCGGACACAACAGCTTGGCTGAACAACTTGAGCATGGATATGACACCGGCTAAGGTTCAGCCTTAAATCGCCACATTCCTCCCTTAAGCTCATGTCCTCCCTGCCCAGCATTTCACACTGTCATGTGAGCCAGCAAGATCCTAGCCCCACTGGTGAAGGTGGCAGCAGAAGAGCAGCAAGAAAAGGCTCATGTCTCCTGCTTGCCAGCAGGGAGCTTGGCTGGCAGACATCTGCTCCATCCAAGGTCCTCGCACCTGATGTGGAGCAAAAATAGCATCAGATTGCTGGGTCTGTCACAGGGTATAGTTTAGCGACTGGTGCAAAAGGCACAGAGTGGTGGTGGTGGTACAAGAAGAGGCCCCTGTGGTCCAGGCAGCAGGACCCACCAAACAGCTCGGCCCATGGGCCAAACTGTTGTCCACCTTCATGTCCAAGGAGCTCCTCTGCTCTGGATTGGAAAAGAGCTGCCCTTGCAGGAAGGCAGGTAAAAATGTCCCCAGCAATGCAGTGCTCATGGCCACAGTCTTCATGTTCGCTCCTGAACATCCCCTTGCTCTGGGCTGTGTGCTCGTCTGAGAATAGCTCCTTGCCACAGCTTCCTCCGCAGGAACAGAGTTATTTATTCATAGACGCTGGGCTCACTCTGATAGTCTTACCGTATTTCTGCTAAAAAGGGACTTGCCTTGTGTCTGGGAAGTGCTTGGCCCTTCTTCCAAAATCGAAGCAAGAAAGCATAATAGTGCATTTTTGCTTAAAAATCATGCCTCAGAAACGCATGATAAACATGAATAATGGAAATGTAGATTGAATGTAGCAACCTTTAGACTATGTACAGAGACAAGTATGTGTTTATCCTGGCACTTATAAAACTTATTTTCTTTCCTTTGTTTTCTTCCTCATCTTGTATTATCTTCCTTTTCTTCCCCCTCTACCTTTCTTGTCCTTTGTTCCCCTCACTTTTTTTGCTTCCTCTGCATCACTCTTCTTGCACTTAATTCTCATTCTGCTGCCTCTTTCTCTCTCTTCATAGCAGTGTCCTCCCTTCTCCTCCCCCCCCACTTTCCACCCAGATGTTCTTTCCATCTCTCCCAACACATCTCCCATGTTTTTAGCACTGGGCTCTCTCTTCTGTTCTCCCTTTCTTCTCTCTGTCCCCTTCTGCTTTTTTCCCCTCAGCTGTTTCCTTCTTGTTGTCACAAGCCAAAATCTGTGCAGGGGGTTCTCCCCCAGTGCAACTCCGGGGCAGGGAGGTGCTAGGGAAGGTCTCCGGTGCTTCCTAGTTGCCTGGTATGGACAAGGCCAACAGCTTTGCATGAGGTTAAAAGCTGGCTCGAGAGCTAGCAGAAAGGTGCATGCACTGTTAATTCCCTTGTAGCACATGGGGAAGGTTTTGAGCCTGAGCTATGAACAGCTGAGACTGGGATATCCTCTGGCCAACTGAGCATGTTGCATCTAGGTTGCACATTGCATCAGCATCCCCTGCCTGTGCTCGCACAGGGTGTGAGGGTGCTCTCGGCAAGGAGGTACAGGAGGGGACTCATCGCCAGGAGGGGTGCTCTGCAGGGGCCGTGGTCAGGGTGGACATTGAGAAATTCAAAGACTTGAGTCAGCCAGGTTGCTAGACCAGCCTTTGGTTTTGAAATCAGTGTGGCCTCCTGGGGAGGTGTTTTGTTGAGTCCTGGGTGTGCAGACAGCAATAGCTCGCTGGAATGGCTATTTACACTTCTCTTCTTGGTCAAAACGGGCATAAAATCCTTAAGCCTGTCTGATGCATTTCAGGGGATGAAAACACTAAAATGGAAGAGTCTGTCCATATGTCGTAGGTGTCTTATAGTGACAGACCTGAATGTTTATTCATGTGAAGGCCCTTTCACACTGTGGAACGGTGTTAAATGGCTTCAGGGTAGGTGAAAATGAAGCCAGTAGCAGTATAAATAACCCCTGTGAACTTCCCATCTCCTTCATGCAGCCTTTCATCCTCAACTTCCCTCATCTTCCCTGTTCCCAGTATTTAAAGGAGAAAACATCAGTTATCAGTCAACTCTGGACTACTCCAGATCAGGCTGGGAGCTGCAGTGCCCTCGGAGAAGCCCTTTTTGTGCCATATCTCCGTGGGCTGGGGTGTGGATGTCTCTGCCAGCCTCATTTGTCAAGGTGTGGGGTTGGAGGAGACACAGCACCCAAACCACGTGAGACTTGGATTAGAAGAGATCAAACACTTTAAAGCTTCCCGTCTGGGGCCGAGTGAAAGGTGGGGTTGGTAAGAACCTGAAAGCTGAAGAAATAGAGCTTAAAACCGAAATCAAAAAGTCGGTTCAGAAGTTTTGTCAGGCTGGGAGTGTCCAGTGCTCCCCTTTTCCCCATCAGTCACCCCAATATCCCTGATGCAATGTGATCTCCATCATGGCGAGAGGAGTGGTGGCATCAGGGGACCGTACACTGCGGCAGAAACCGGTGGAGAGGGGACCCAAGAGGATCAGTATGCAGTGCCCATGCAGACTGCTGCATCATATCTAGTATTTAATTCTGGGACTCGCCATTTTCTAGTGATTGTTTCTAATTTACTGTGGAAAGCCATCACCTAATAGCAGTGTTTAAATGCTGAAACCCAATTTTCCTCCTGGAAAAAGAGTTGTAGTGGAGGAATATGGTGTGACTTGTGTTGTAGAGCAAGGTGCAGTCTGGTTCTTTCCTCTGTCCAGTCCTCTCTGCTCAACCTCAGTCCCTGACTGCCTTAATTTAATTTTTCCTAAGGAATGTGCACTGTCCTAACGTTTAACTTCACATCTTTTGCGGAAAAGAGGATGACAGTTCTTGTTAATTTTACACTAAATGGGAAATGTTCAGAAAGGTCTACTGCAAAAATCATCTCTGCAGGGTCACGCTCTGGATTCTTGAACAGTGGAGGGGAAGGGGGCTCAGATTTTTGTTGCTCTTTGCTTGGTCTAATAAAAATACCCATTGTCTGTGTTTAAATTAGGGTGTACTTTTGTTCATTCTCTCTGGTAAATGCGTGAACAAATTGCTGCAGAAGAGCAGCTTTGAGGAGCAGCTGCTTTGAACAAGTAGGGCTGTGAAAAGTGGGGTGCATGTTGCTTTTTGCAGGCCAGAGCTCAGTGTTGTGATCAGCAGTGCTGGGGAGAGATGCAGCCTGGTTAATTGTCCAGGATATGGCTGGGGCTGAGCGAAACAAAGCCCTGCAGGCAAAGATGGCTCTTACCCCCATTGCACGACTCCTTCCAATACATGGGATTTTGGGATAGTGATTTCTAATAATACTCAATATGATGTTACTATAGCAACTATACAATGTGGTGAATAATTTCATGGCTCAGCTCCAAAATACTGGGAGCTAAAATGGCTCCCAGCATGATTTAGGACTGCCTGCAAACTTTGGTCATGCCTGCGCTACGCCAACGCGGTTGGGCTCAGGCAGAGGCTGAAAGACTGCAAGTGTCCTGCCTTGCCTCTGCACGACCCTGCAAGCTGCCGTAAGGGCAGTTGGAGCTTTGCATGGGTGAATAACCTGGGGCCAGTCTTCCATGGGCTCTTCTGCTGATCTGCTTGTCTGGCGGCAGCTGTAAGCCGTCATGGTGGGGAGGATGGTGCAGGCAGGCTGTTGTCGGAGGACACAGGTGCTGGGCATGCTGCCAGACCCACCTCTTCCTCAGCTTGAGGTGAGGTCCATGGCATGGAAACATGTGCTGGAAGCTGGATGAGGGCTCCAATGCATGTGCAAATGATGGTGCCCAAACAGTTTATGGAGGGCAATAGGTAGTCGGAGCACCTGCCTGTGAGCCCATCCTCCAGAGTCGTTTCGGAGCCAGCGGGAAGGAACAGGAGCAATTCTCTCCTCCACAGGGCAAATCCTACTGTCAGGCATTGATGTCCTTCCACTGATGTTGCAGGGAGCTGCAGCCCATCAGGTGCAGTTGCCTGTGCTGGAGCCAGGAAGCGATAAGGTAAATGAGGGCAGCTCTGCAGCAGAGCCCTCTGCAAACGTCACGTTGTGTGTGCTCCCATTAGGGTCCCTGATGCACAGCATTTCCCTTTGATATTCAAAGTGGGTTTGCTGTAACCAAATCTATAACACTTAGCTTCAGGTCAAATTAAATTGATCTGACCTAGAATGATTTTTATTGGTTTGTTTTTTTTCACTGGGGGGGAAAAATTGTTTAAATTCTGTTTCTGCTCAATTCTGAGCAGAATTCCTTCCCCTTAACTTTCTCTCTCACTGAACTGAGGATTCTCTTATTTGCTCAGCTTTCATCTGGAGTGCTAGTGTACAAGAGGCAGAATTGGGCTATTGACAGTGATGCCAGAAAAAGGTGTTTGGAAAGTCCTCCGAGGGCAGAGCTGCACCTTGTTCCCTGCTAAGGCCTATCTAGATGTGTTGTAAGGTGGGGAAAGTACACAGATCACATGCTTTGCTCTCTATTCCACTTACATGCTCTTTTCTGTCAAGAAATATGCCCTAACATCTAGCCTAGCTTTGTCTTTTAACTTCAAGCCGTTGCTTTTTCCCCTCCCATTTTCTAAGATTGTGACTAACTTCCTCCCTGCATTTATACTGATACCTTGAGAGTATTTATAGACTGATCCTGCTCTCCCCCTCCCCATACAATATAAATTTATCTCCTCTGTGCTTTCCTCCTCCAGAGGGGTCCTAGACATCCTGCTCTCCAGTGCTTGTGTCACCAGCAACTTTTTCTGTAGTTCCTCTGCATCTTTCTGTGCCTTTCATAAATGAGAAAACCAAACCACAAAAAAGCCCCTGTTCCTGGTTCATTTGTGCCAGAGGACAAGCTTTATCCAAATAATGGGGTCTCCTCTCCCTGTTGTGCCCATCTCTGCATGGGACTTCCCCTGTTTGACACTGCAGGGTTGGTCCATGTGCTTTTGCTACTTCTGCTGTCCTCTCCCTGTCTGATCCTGTGCTGGCTCCTACCTTATTTTGTACCCTGCCGGTGCATTTAGTTGTGCTCAATCTAAGTCGTGCACAATCACTGTGCACCCTCTTGCCCTTTAGCGTTTTACCCAAAGGGAATACGCTGCCTCCCTGAGTGTAGAGTCCTCCAGCAATGCATTTACACTGCCCTGGCTGAGCTTTTTAATGTAATGAGTGGTTAGCTGGTATCTGATACTGCACTTGAAGAATTTGCCCCAGAACATCTTAGTGTTAATTCCTTCATTAACATATTGTCTGTTCAACCACTTTCTCATATATACATTGAGTTTATTACCATGGAGGCCTGGATGCCAAAAATACAACAGAAAGCAAAGTATATCACACCCACCACTTTTCCTTTGTTTCTGAACTCCAGGCTTATCGCCAAGAAGGCTATTGATTGGTTATTTATTTTAGCATAACCTAAGGCTTGATCTTTGTCTGTCATTACATGCCTTTCTCCCAAATGCCCTCTAACTTGCTCACTACGGCAGACTCAAAATGGACTTTTCCCAGAGGACACATGACTTAATTTACCCTGGCGTTTTCTGCATCTCCCCTTCTAGCTCTTAAAGCAAAAAAATTACTAACCATATTCACTTTTTTTCTTTAACATTGTTTGGGGATGAATCAGCACTATCTACAGACTTGTCCTGTTCAGAACTACATCTATAGTTGCTTTCTGCTCTTCAGATCAAGCATTCTGCCTGGCAGATCTGGTGGGATGGAAGGAAAGTTCTTTTTTGTGATGATATTTTCAGATTACACCCTGTCACATAGCTTTCTTCCAAAAGTAGTTCATGCTAGAGCCTGGAGCAGGAGAACCACCATGGAGTTCACATATTCATCCTGTGTCCCCAAGTAGGATCACCTTTACTTATTATAGGGTTCAAGAGACCTACTTGTGTAACTTTTCTTTAAAAGCAAAACAAAAACCCTCCAGTAGCAGAGGATCTGAAACCTCCCCAGGCTGAATAGGAAACTGTTTCAGTGCTTTCCTAGCCTTGCTGATCTTTTGCATGTCTAGATGGTAGCAAAGTGGAAGATGCTGATAATGGAAGTAGGGGTGAGATCTCTAGGTGACCGGGGAAAGTCTCATTCCATAAGAAAACTAAAGGTACAAATCCATGGCTTTGCTATCAGCTATCCACACTGATGGGTACTTCTACAGTGGCCAGCCCATCATGGTCCAGACAGTGGACTTTTCCTTGCTCTCTCTTGCCCTTCTTTCAGGAGCTAAACCAATGCAGCTGTTTCAGAGAGAATCAGCGGAAAAACCTCAGAATAAAGGCGTGTGTGTGTGTGAAACCAAACACCAACATCCTATTGATGTTGCCAGTCAGCAGTGAGTGCTGACTCCTTTCGTGCTGACTGCAGCAAGCACTCAGTGCATCTCACTGCTCCATGCTGCCACTGAAAGCGAGGAGGAGGATACTTTTCCGAGTGATGAGACAAATATGAACAATACTCCTTTGTTCAATAGCTTCCAAAATCCCCTTTCTCCCAAGTCATGTTGTATTCAGCCAGAGGCTGGTGAAGGAGATCATGTTTTAGACCTGGGTAGTGAAACAGTATCCAAAGAGAATTTCAAGCTTCATCAAAACCTGTTTTTAGGTGAAAAAGCCAAAAATGAAAAATGCTTTTTGGTCGTGTGGTATTTTTTGTTGTTGCTGTGGGTTTTTTATTTGCTTTCAAATACTTTAAGGTTTGGAGTTTTGGACGCTGTCTTGGTGGGGGGGGGGGGGGGGGGGTGTCCTTTGAAGGAAAACAAACCTCTCTGAAAAGCTAAGTTTTCTTTGCAACTTCTATTAATAGAAAATTTCCAGCAGGTGCAGTTTAGGGAGTGACATGCAATAGCCACATCACAAGAACTGCTTGCAATGATGGGGGGGCTGAGAAGGGATTTCCAAGCTGAACCAAATTACTTATCGAGGACAAAACCACTGCCAGCAACTGCTATTTCAACAGCTTTCTCGTGGGGGGCTAAGGACTGGACTGGGAGATAGCTGTTATTTGCTGTTCTTAGGAGTAACTATGACCCATCGGCAGCCCATGCAGCAGGTTGCTGCTCTGAAGGGCTTCAGCAGCACCGTCACCATGTAGCTTAGATGAGGCAGAGGAAGAAAGCAAGGGGAGAGCTCTCCATTCCTCCCTTTTGCTCTGGCGTTTGCAGCTACCTGGCTGCCAGCTTTTCCCCAGCAGCAGGGGCTCTGGGGGAGTTGCATGAGGCATCATGATCCAGATAATTATCTCCAGCATTTCCTTTGCAAAAGCCAAACACCAGGCTGTGCCGCTGAATGCGGAGAGGAGCACCTGTCGGAGAGGTTGATCCTGGCTCGTGCCTGGTGGTGCTGTCATGCTGCTACCCCCCACCTGCTTTAATAATATACATTCCAGCAAAAGGCTGGCTTGAATTTAGCTTTGCTCCACAATGACCTCAAAAGCTTTCCTCGGTGCAACCTATGCTGTTTTTGAAATCCCCAGAAGACAGTGATTTAGCCACCAACTCTGATTATGGGAAGCTGCGTCTCTTTGAAGGCAGCAGAGATTGGGCTTTACCTCTGCTTCCTCCTGCCCTTCTGGAAAGGGGGATCAGACCTGTCTGCCCCATGCAAAGTAAGTGCCGCTATCTCTGCCTGGTACAGCAGAGCTGGGGCAGTAGGGCAGGAGAGGGTCAGAGCCAGGTAGGGTCCCATGTGTCCTTGCTCCTGGAGAGCTTGCTTCATCAGAGTCAGCCTGGCGATGGGGTTGTGCAATAGTCCGGGAGCCTCCAATGCGCTGCCTGCCAGGGGCATGGGCAGCTCTGGCCCACCCATCTCCCTCCCGAGCATCCTGCCCTTGGGGCCCAGGAGCAAGCTAGCCCCAGCCGGGGGAAACACCACCATAAAGAGCCTCCTTGGGCAGGGTGCTTTGGAAATAGTAAAAGCCTTTCAAAGAAGGGGACAGTCCACCTACACGGTGGCCTTTGGAATCTTAATTATGCCTTGGCCTTAAGTGCGGACTTCAAACTTGCCAGGCTGGTCTCCTGGGTGAGCAAATGTTTTTGGCGTCTCCAGGTACTGTAGCAAGAGACAGAGGTGCTTGTGGTTGTGTCGGTTCATCACTGGAGTAGAGCAAAGGGTGGGATAGGTCTCAAAACACCCTTCAAGGAAGTGAGGTGTCTAGGGAGGACTTTTGCTGTCTCTGCTTGGAGTGAACCCTTCTTTTGCAGGGAGAAGAGACATGGTGGCAGGTAAATAAAGAAGGGACCTTGAAGGCAAGGCCATTTATAGCATTAGTTAAATCACATATGGCCCAATTCTCCTTAAGCGTGAGCTGGAGCCAGCAGGTTGATGCTGATTTATGACTGCAGTGGATCTGCCCCATATTCTGCACTACTTTGAGAGGTTTAACTTTTAATATACTTCTGGGAACTTTGTGACTGACTTTCAGATGCCCCCTTGGTGCCCCCACCATCCAGAAATAGAAATAAATCACTTAATGTGCAAGCAAACAACACCAGCGCTTTGGAGCGGGGCCCTGCTGCCTCACCCGCATCGGCAGACCTCCCCAATTCTCTTGTTTTTGAGTTGTGGGGTTTTTGTTTGTTTTTGTTTGCATGTGTGTTTTTCTTTTTTCCTGACACTGCTCCTATATCCTCATTCCTTCTTGCTTTTATACATTCTGGGTCATATTTGAAGCTGTACTGTGTTGTTTTTTTTCCCCTAATGTTTCTGACCATTGCTACCAATAAAGGTGGTCAGCAGGAGCCAGCGTATGCTGGTCCTCCTCATGCTGGTCATGTTGCGATGGGAAAACGCTGGGGGAGAAAGAGTTAGATGGTGATTTTTGAGTTCGTCTGTGTCAGCCTCGCGCAGCCATGTCCTCTCTGACCTAGTTCTCCCAGCTTTCCCTTGGGCATTAGATTTGATCCTGATTTGTGGCTGGTAATGTCTTGTCTTCAGACTCTATTTGGTGGCTCCCAGGGCCTCGTACTTCTCTCCCCAGTGACAGTTTTATGCAGATGTAAATCTAGGGTTTTCGCTGGCATCACTCTTCATTTACCCTAGCCCTCAGCTCCTGACAGCCGGTTTTCTCCCTGAATTATTGCACCTGACACATCACTGTAGGTGCTATGCATTGTCAAAAAATTAATTTTCCTCTCGAGAGCCCTTGGTGATTTCAGCTGAACTTTGCTGGAGTTGTGGCTCTGCCTCCTTGGAAGATTCATGGTGCTGAGGTGGCTTGGACCCTGGGGATGGGAACCGAGCCAGGGGTGGGAGAAGACCCTTTCATCCTTTTCCTTCTTTTGTAACAACTGGATTTCCACGAAATGTTACAGTCAGGTGTAGGTGACACAGAAAACAGCAGTCTCTCCAGATGTTTCGGACCTCACTCAAACGCTCATGTTTTAGCAAAAGCCCCTCTCCGATGTCTGCTTTTATCTCCATGCTGTTAAGTCCTCTCTCCTCGAGCCTGAGCTCCTGGAGGAGCCTGAAAGTATGGGGCTGCGATCCCTCTCCCAGCAGGATGGGGGGCGGGAGAAGTTATCACAGCATCAGAAGCGACCGCTCTGGGCAGCCCTCTCTCTTCCGGGCTGAGTTTGAATCAGGTTTGTCTTACAGCAGGCGCGGGAGGCCGAACGTATCTGTAATTGGGACCCAGCAGTGGTGGGGCTGGACCTGCAAAAGGTGCTCGCGGCAGAGAGGGAGGCTGGGCAGGGGAAGG
This sequence comes from Apteryx rowi, assembly GCF_003343035.1. Lineage (NCBI taxonomy): Eukaryota > Metazoa > Chordata > Aves > Apterygiformes > Apterygidae > Apteryx > Apteryx rowi. The sequence goes on along the minus strand of NW_020450995.1, from coordinate 294,740 downwards.
GGACGCTTCTGCAAGAGAGGGTTAACAACCAAAACCGGCCTGAGTTCAGAGAGCTGCTGGGCTGGGTCATTTTTCCAGCAAACTGGGGATAAAAACAGTGAAAAATGGAGGTTCCTAAATCACACTCCAAATGGGATTTAAATTCTTTGGGCCATGAAAAGCAATGAGATTTGGACACAAACATCCAGATTTTGAGATGCTTCTGTGGCTAGTGCTCTAAAAGGAGGTGGGTCCTGCTTCAAGTCATCTGAAAAGAGTATCTTAGGTGCTCAGACACTTAGTGCTCAGCATGTTTTTTTCCAGGGACTTGGTAAAGTTTGATCATTCCAGGAAAAACATGAGTATGGTGAAATATGCAGAGAATAATGCATTATTCTCTTATAGGTGGAGTTTAATTAGCCTTAGCAAAGTGCGTTTGATAGCATTTTGGGCAGTACCTTAGTGCCACCAAACCCTGGTGACCAGTACTGTTGTTCCTGGTGATATTATTGCAACCATCTTTTTTATTTCTGAAAATGCTTTTTTTTTTTTATGAAATGATATTTATATAATTTCTATGAAGACCTGCTGCACCTGCACTTCTAGCAAGAACATTTAGTACTCTATATGTATTTTAAATCATTCTTACGCTCCTCTAAAGTTTCTGCTCACAGAGGGGAGCCCTCTTTTTGGTGCTCCTTGTTTTTCATGTTTTCTAAGTACTGGGGAGAGGTGCCATAGACCTTATAGACATTTTAGACATGTAGACCTAGACATTTTACTGCCAGGTCCACTCAGAGCTCCTGAGACTGCTCGTTGAAGTGGAAAGCCTGGAGGGCACGTGCGGGTGGGAACTGCTGAACTGCTTATTGCAGGTTTGCTCTGGGGGAACGGCTGAGCATCCCCTGCCAGGTGCCACGAGCTCTGGTGGCATCCGTGGGAGCTGAGAACATTCAGCGTCACCAGACCACATCCTGCTCCTCTGCAGGTAGTGGAGCACTGTTGCTTGACTTGACTTGTTTTGGGATGAATTCGGGTCCCCCGTGACACTCTGTCTGCAGCGTGAAGCTGGCCCTTGGTGTCTTTGCTGAGAGCTGCTTGCAGGGAGCTGATAGCTGTTCTTGTGCGAGGCCGTGAGGAGGGAAAAAAAATGCTGTTAATAAGCTGCTGGGATGGCGGTACCCGCAGCGCAGTGCGTCCCTGCGCTCCCCAAAGTGGATTTGCTCTAATCTTATTAAAAGCTCATCAGTGTTTCCTACGTGTCTCTCCCGCAGACGGGGCTGCAGCACTCGGCAGCCAAGCCAGGGCCTGATACGTGTCCGCTTGGTTTTCGGAAGAAATTAGAGGTCAGCTAAGGAGGTGGGAGAAACCCCCAGGCAGGGGCTCGGGAAGCCGCATGGAAGGACCGTACTTCTGCGTAACACGATGCTGGAAGAGAGGGTTTAAATTAGCCCCAAAAATGAAGCTCCTGACAGTGCTACAGGCCATGGGTTGGGTCCTGAGAGGAATTGGTCCGCTCCCCTGCCCCCCCCGAACCCCTGTGCTTATTAGGGGGTGGTGACTCCCTCTGCTTAGAGGATGCTCATCCCCTGTGGCCAAGGGTTTCCGGGGCTGAGATCCCAGCGGACCCCCATGTATTTGGCACACAGAGAACCGACAGGGGAGCCCTGGGGAGTCACTCCCCTGAAGTCAATGGAGTAACTGGAATATAAAGAGAATCAAGCTCCCCCCCACCCTGTCCTTTTGCTCTCCTGCCTGTACAGGAGATGACACCTGCCTCTCTGCACGGCGGCGTTTCCTCTGTGCCGCTGTGCAATCTCGAGGGAAGGACAGGTAACTTGTGCAGCTGGTGCACTGACTCACTCCTGCCCCCAGGAGCAGAGCAAAGAGCTGGCAGTGGCTTTGAGACAGCAGGATGCAGCCTTCTTGGTGCTCCTAGCTCCCCCAGGGCATTCAGGACCTGCGTGAGAGCCAGGGGAAATGATAAGAGAACAGCAGCAGGTATCCTTCCAGTACATCTAGTTTTCTTGCAGCATTTATTGTGCAAATGAATCACAAAATGACTTTCAGAGTACGGACATTAGTGCTTGCGCATGCTGTGCCCTGCAGAGTTATGCAGCTGGGATCAGGAGAGTTTTGGAGAAAAAGAAGTTACTAACCTGTAAACTGGGTTTGCAGATCCTGAGCTAAAACAAAGAGCACCATCTCCTGGCAGCAAGGAATAGCTGGCACTTCTGCCAGGGATGCACGCTCGATAAAGTTTTGCTGCAAGCAGCTTGCTGCTGTGCGTGTCCGACATATAGCATCTGGAGGTAGGAGAGCTCTGGGCTGACATCTGGCTCCAGCTATTGAGAACAGCTAATCGAAGAGAGATGCTGAGAGCTTATTTAACGGTGTCATCCAGCAGCTCAATGATGCCTGCATTTGGCATGGAGACAGATGGGCTTTTAGGAGTCTGGATTTCAGGCTCCATTCGAATCACACAAGTGTGCAGGTACTTCTGAGGTTTGCCCAAGGTCTGAAGTATCTGGGGCTAGAAAGCTCATGGAGAAGGGTCTTGTAAAATCAAGAGTGTAATTCCCAAATGAAACATGCATAGATCCCTAGCAGTACCCCGACCACTTCAAAGTGGTGTGTGATTCAGCATGGGGCTCAGAGATGCCTCTGCCACCTATGCTAACTGCCCTCACCACTGCTGGCAACGGTACCTGCAAAGGAAGTGTGGAAATCTCCAGGGCTTTACTGAGGTTTGAGGTGGGACTGAAACCCAGCAGAGAGGGAGAAACAGCTTGGTCTGAATCTAAGAAGACCAGCTGTGTTTTGAATTTGGAGATAGCCTTGGGACTGCTGGTTCACCTCCATCAGTGGGAGGGGGTTACGGAAAAGTGATAAACATTGGACTGTTGTATAAAAACACGACAGCTGAGAAGATAGTGAGAAGCAATATAGTGTGAGTTAAAAATTAAGGTAACTGGCATAGGAAACTCAAAAAACATGATTGTATAGTTAGTCAAAAGAATAGGAAAAGCCTTTTTCTTTTTCCTTTTTCCTTTTTTTTAATTTCCTTTTTTAAGGATATGTTAGGAATAGAAAGAAACCAAGGTCAAGTATAGACTTGTTGCTAGTGGCAGATGCTAAAATTGTCAGGTTGGCGAAGAAAAGGCAGAACTGTTTAATAGCTACTTGTGTACTTGCAAGAAAGCAGGAAGATGTATCTGTCTGATAGGGGGTTGTGGATGAGCCATAAAAATGATGGAGTGGCTGGCACGTAAGCCTGCTGGCGTGGGGCTGGGAAATGCAATCTGTGCTGGCTGTCAGAGAGGAGACGGAGGCGTGACTTGCTGCCTGTGTGCAGATGCGTATGCAGGGTCAAGGTCCCTGGGCAAAGGGGACTCTCCTGTGTACTGAGGGATGCAATGGGAGCCTGCAACTGGGAGCTGGAGTTGGACACTGTCAACCTTGAAATGGCTTTCTAGGTGAAAGGGTAATTAAAAAGCTTGGCATGTCACTCAGCTATCTTCTTGAACCTTTAAGGCAGTATTGGGGTATGTTTTTAGAAGACAAGCCTTAGCCTAAGCACCTGTAGGGAAGTCACTGTGTATTCCTCAGCTTTTTGGTGCCTTCTGGAGTCTTGGATCATACCAAAGTTGCTGTGTTGAGAAATGCTCTTCACTTAGTTTTGGCCTCTTTTTATTACCTGAAACATATGGATGACACCTAAAGGTCTGAGGTGCCCCAGGCACTGTGATCTGGGCATCATACGTGTCCTGCAAGACCCTCCCGCATGGCTTGGGGACCATCAGAACAAGACCGGTCCCCTCGCTCGTGGTGCTCCTTGGCTCGTTTTTGCTTCTGGACCACAAATTACCAAAGGCTGGGGACTGCCCCACGAGGACAAGGTGGACCTTGTTGCAGGGAGCCTGCTATTGGTGTGGACAAGGCAGCTACGGCCCAGAGGGGAGGGAGCTGAGAGCATCCTACTCCCGGGAGCTAACGGTGCTGGGCAGCGGGTGAGGGCTCCCAAGCTGCCAGATCCAGGGCAAAAGCAGAGCCAGCTATTTTAAAGACCTACAGGAATTTGGTGGAAGAGGCTTACTTACGCTATTCTGCTTTTCCCCGAAAAGGTCGTCAAAACCTTGGTTCCTCAAGCTGCACCAGAGATCAGTCTGCTTCCAAATGCAGCTCCAGGCTGTAAAAATAGCATTATCTAATTAAAGATTAGTGCCCCCTCTCCTCTTCCGAAAAGTTAATAATTCTGAATGAGTCACTGGCGCATGGTAAATGCTGAACCTCACGCTGCTGGGTTGACAGCTGTTATACAGAACCGAAAGTTTGTGTCCTTCTGTGTCAGTCTGTCTGTGCTATTGAAGGTCATCACAGCTGTATGTGAGACCTCTCTGACAACTAGATCAAGAAAGGCATGTTAACATGGATATTGGTTATTTTGTTCATGTGACTGTAATATGTTAAACACATGGACTATTCTGAGGTAATCAATGAACAAGACTGGACGTACTCTAGTTTGGAAAAAAAAATCAGTTTCATTTAAATTAACTATTTTTCTTATCTATTATCCTCAGCTAATTTTTGGTTTCCTATTCCAGTATGTTGGAACACTTCATCTTTCATTGGTTCAAATTGGACACCAGTTGCCTTTCTTAAATTAAGAGTTGCTCTGTGTGGAACCGATGATTTCTAAAGTATGTCATGTGTCAAATGCTAATTTGCTCTAAATCTAGCTCTGTAGGGAGGATTTTTGGAGCACTTGGTTGCTTATTCTGAGGAGACAAAACAGTCATTTTCAAAAAGAATTTTTTCTTTACGGCTGATGAAAACACATGTAATGTAGTGAGGATCTCAGCTGTGCTCTAAATGATTGAATCAGACCCATTACTCCTTAGCTGTTTGCAGGAAGCGAAATTATTTCCCGAGGGCTCGTGTTACACGAGAGCATGAGTGCCGCTCTCAGGCGGTGAATAGGTTTGCTTTACCTGAATTGGCAGGCAAGCTTTTGGGCACGTTTGAGGAAAATCCAGATAAAACCCTTTGAAACAAGGCTAAATTCAGACCCGATACTGCCATCAATTACCGATGCTATTCAAGGCTTCTCCTTCCCACGGATATTGAACTAAATAAACTTAAAGTCAGACAGCGTACTGCTTAATCGCTAGGCTCTGAATACACCATTCTTCAGCAAAGACCTGCTCGGCTATTATAGGTTTCTCTCTCTTTAATAGCCAGGCTAAAAGCTCATATATTCACACTTCCTAAATAAGAGGCGCTTTTACCGATGGCTTTAAATCATCCCCTGTGGAAATACAGAGCTGCATTAAATCCTAGTAATTAGCCATTTTGAGCTGTCTTCAGTGTTTTTCATTCTGCAGTTGTCTGAGAGTTAGGATCCCTCCATGCCCTGCTGATGTGAAACCTTCTCCCCGCTCACACGTGCGCATACGCGCACCCTCACGCACCCTGCAACTCTGTCGTCCCCTTTGCAGAACCACTGCCAAAAAAAAAAAAAAAAAAAGTGTGGGAGCAGCAGGGAGCCCATTTTAAATTCAGCTTTTGCATTTGCTAACATCCACTACAACGTTGGTTTTGTATTATTTTAAAAAGTGAGGTAATATTTTTGTCAATGTCTATTTCAGGGTTATTTTCTTTCTGCTGAAAAATCAGAAGGAATAGAGTGATATTTTCCTTGGCTCTCTGAGTAACAGTAGCCGTACTATGAGCTCTCTTGGCTTGCTATAACTTCTATTATGAAGCACCTGACACAAATACATTATAAATCCTTTCACTGCTCTATCGATCAGCATTACTAAGTGCTTCAAATGCATTTGCATCTGACATAAAATATGGGATAAAGCAGAAATGCAAGGTGCAAACAGCACCCATGAATGCCGGTTAGAAGGCATTTTCAATTCCCCCTGGCTATGTTTGTGTTCACTCTTTACTAACAGTCTTGGAATAGTTGCAAAAACTGATGTTTTGCTTGCTGAAAGTGGTGTGATTGTACATTTTTTTTGAATATCCAGAGCAGAAAGTATTGCATGGCAATGTGATCTGAAGCCACTCAAAATCAATGGGATTTTTTCCAGTGAATTCAGTGGGCTTTGGATCAGGCCCAGTGAGCACTAGGGAATCATCTAATGAAAGAACAGCCCTGAAACCCCATGATTTAGACAGCCACTCACCCAGCACAAATAGTAAATTACAAACAGCAGATCCTGGCAGCAACAGGCATGAATAGTCTGTAGTCAGCAATTCACAGCCTGAAATATGTTGGCATAAACAATGCATCAGAGAATTTCAGCTAACCAACACATTTGTGAAAATCCAAGCCTGCTTATGGATAATTTCCCCCCTCCCCCCCCAAAAAAAGCAAATTCAGCAAGAAAAATAATTGCAAGAAAAATAACCTGCCCATTTTTGGTTTACTGATAATTTAAAAATGCGTCAGCCTAACTCAGCCCTTGTTTCTTTTGTGTTGGTTTTGCTGTGGTTTTCCGTTCTCAAATACCTTTGCCGATGAGACTGAGTCATTTGGAGCAGTGAGGACGAGAGCTGCCTGCAACGAGTTGCAGAGGATCCTATGGCCCTGAGTGAGCAGGCGGTAAAATGGAAGGTGAAATTCAGAGGAGATGAATGTAAAGTTATGTAGATGGGGGGGAACAGTCCCAAGCTCACATACGTGAGAATAGTCTGCAGTGAGATCTATCACTCTGAAACAAGATCTTGGCCTGATAATAAATATTTCTATGGAAACTCTCTGCTAATCTGCTCTTCTGACCACCGCTGAGCAAGGCAAAAACACCCATGAGGGACCTGGTCCTTCTGCCTTTGCACAGGGCTTGGATTTTGCATGCAAAATGCAGCAAGGTTTTGCAGTAAGATAAAGCCTGGGGAACAGTGTTGGGTCACTGGGGGGAAGAAATTGCTTCAGGGCTTACTAAATGAGCTGCAGGCACCTAGTGCACAGAGGGCGGCAGAAAAAAACAGTTGCGCCTGTGTATTTAAAGATGGTGTCATCATGTATGTGCAAGGAGAAAGAAAATAAGTGAATGCCAGCAGCGCAGGAACCTTCATGTGGACGTTTCCCGGCTTCTGGCTTTGCGGCTGCAGCAGCGTCCCATTAACATTGCTGTGAAATTGGCCTTGTGCTCGATAGCCAAGGACACGGCACACGTTTAGCTGGTGAGGAGCTCCGCGTTCCTTGCAGGACGGAGGCTGGGGAAAGCCAGACCGCCTCGGCGTGGATCAGCTGGTTAACGGGTTACCCCACCTCCGTATGCACCAGCTTCTCTTAACTCAGCCTCGTTCCTCCACGTCCCTCTACCTACAGCCTAGACAGATCTGTCGCTCCACCTCCTGCTCCCTAGTGGGGCGTCTTTTGTTCCCGCTGTCAAAAGCTGCACTTTATATTAGTGCCTCAATTAGAGAGCGCCCGTCGTTTGTAATTCAGTTAGTGACATCCCCAGGAACTTAAAGCATGACAGAGGGAAATAGCAGCAATGTATGAAAATGATGCCTGGGCCGGGGTGAAGATTTAACCGTGCTCAAGCCGGCACACTTTGCAGGAGATGCACATAGGATGTGGCTTTCTGGGCTTTTGGAAATCACTGGATGGGGATGTTTAGCCTCTGCTCTAGTTGTCTCACAAGTTTAGCATCACTATAAAAAGCAAAAATGAAATCTAGAGCTGCGTACCAACTTCCCGTTTCGACTTCTTTCCAGTGGAAATTTTTTCGTAATGACAATTTTACTTTGAGCAAAACTCCCCCATTTTTCTGCATTTAAGAAAATTATTATATTTTCCTCTTTTTTTTTATGTTTATTTTATGTCATATAAAATGCTTTGCAGTCAGCTTGAATAAGGTTGTCCTGCAGCAATGCTTGTTACCTCCTGAATAGAGAACGTGTTGGAAGAAGGTGGGCAGCTGGGCAGTGATCTCCCCAGCTCAAGAAGCAGGGGAGAGGGGGAAGATGGGCTCTACTGCCCACCTAAGGGTTAACCTGAGCTAGAGGCTCCCTGTATAGGGGAAAAAGACGGACCCAGAAGATGGGGAAGGATGTGGGTCTGAGGGGGCTGGATGAACCAGCGACCCCCTCCCAGGTCTCCCAGTAGGGTCCAGTCTAGCTATGGCCGGTCACCATTCTGGAAGATTTAGGCAAGTGCAAGTTTTTGAGCTCTATGCACAGGTACATTTTATAGCAGTTATACCCAGGAAGTCAGAGAAGATGATTTAAAATGGCTCTTTGTGGCCAAAACACTATTAGAAGGCTATGACATCATGCTAGGGTTTTTAGCCCGCAGTAGACCTTTCTTTCTGAAAACAAAGTTTGTGGAGGCCGTGTCGTGTTCTCACTGCATTGCTTATTTTTCCTGTCCACAGGCTGGGTGGTTTTCTAGTGTAGTAACAGTTTTGTGTCCGGCTGGTGTACTTGGCACCGTACTGAAGTCAGCAGCTCAATGCTGCCAAAGAAGGGAGGCCGCCCTGGGCGAGCGGCGCTGCCGGCTTTCCTTGCGTTGGATGTCTGCTGCATCCCTCCGTAGGGAGGAGGCTGCAGAGGTGCATAACCTTTGCGTTTTTTTGGTTTTCCATTTAAATATATCTGCAGACTGAGCTAAAGCCACTGTTGAAAGACTCAGGAGAGCTCTTGGAGATCTCTGAGAGTCAGGCTGGAAGTCTGGGTCACGTGTAAGGTTTGGGAAGGGAGGTGAGAGGTTAGTACAACGTGTTCAGTTTCTTGATGAGGCCTCCTCGTGAACACAGCGGGATTTGGGGAAGTGACTGTTTAGGACAAAAACAGGGCTTCTGGGTGTGAGGGGCACAGGGAAGACTAGCGCTCTGACCCCAAGCATGCGATTAGTTTTTCCCATCAGCCAGAGCTCGAAGTCTGGAATTTGAACATGGAATAAAGCAGAGACTTCTTGGTGTCTGAGCACAGACGTAGTAGATATTTTCATGTTATTTTCCAAAGATGAGGGAGCTCTGTGAATACCAAGCATCTCTATTTTTCCTCAGCAAACATTTTGTGAGCAATTGTTTATTGAACTTTGTTTGACATCATGGTAGATTTGTGCTATTGTGGGTTGCTTTGGCTCTGCTGCATTTTAGAGAAGGTATGAATAAAGTGTAAGTGTTGTTCTCTCTCTCTTTCTCTCTCCCACCCATGTTTTATAGAAAGGAAAACAAAGCACCAACATCTCAAAAACAGCATCTTATGCTGGTGCCTCTGTTTTTTAGGTAGGCAGCCTGCTGGGATAGTTTGAAGTTGTGGAGATTTACGTTGGTGTCTGGCTGGGAACTGAGTTTCCTGCAAATCTGGGCCACAGAAATCGTGTTCAGAAGTGCTGGAGGCTTGTACAAGCCACCAGCCAGGAGCCAGGGCTTCTCAGTGCATTGGGAGATGAATGTCTTTTTGGGCCACTCCCAAAATGAATTACTTGTAATTAGAAATTAGGAAGAGGCAGGGGTCTCTAAGGTGAGGAAGCTGGTACAGCCTCAGCTAGACTGTTGTGTCTTGTTTTGGGCTATACTTTGGGAGAAATATGAGCCAATTGGCAAGAGTCGAGAGGAAAGAAATGACGAATGGGGGGAGCTATAAAAAAAAGCCATTGGGAAGGACTGAGCAAATTGGTGCCTAAAGGAGGGCGGCTCTGATAACTGCCTTCAAATATATAAAAAGGATGTTGTGAAGAGAAAGGGGGATTATCTATTGCCCAGATCGGATAGGACAAACAGTAATGGGCTTAAATAGTGGCACAGATGATTCAGATCAGACACAAGGAAGAATTTGGAGAATAGGGAAAGACACTGGACAGTGACCCCCTAGGCCGGACTGGGAGGGAGGTTGTCGGGTTGCCGGTCTCAGAGATTTTTATGAAAAGAGTGGGTAAACCTCTGTCAGAAATGATCTGGCAGAGCTGATGGCACCCCATGAAGAGGGACAGGCTGGAGGACTAGAGGTCTTTCCCAGCACTGTGATCCCTCAGTTTGCTGAGGGAGCTGCAAGGAATGGTGGCAGGAGTCACTCATGTAGGGTTTCCCATCTCCTAGCAGCTACATGGATTATTATAGCTATTTTAAGATACAGCAGTAGCTGGGAGCCTCATCGGATGGATGTGCCACTATATTGCCCAAACATAGTAGGAGGCAGTCCTAAAGCCTCTGCAAGCAAAAACAGGCCTGGTACATGAATCAAATCACAAATAATGACCCTAAAATGAATGGGGCGTGAGAATGGCTTTGCAGAAAGACCCATATGTGCAGTCGCTTGTCCCTTCACCGCATGATGTTTTTGTCCATTTGCTGTAGGTGGCATGGCCTCGTCGCACCTCTTTGACTACGGCTCCACCACGGCCACAAACGGAGGTGATACCTCCTTCTACACGTCTCTGATTTCGGATGTCCACTACACCACTCCGCGGGACTCCACCTACTTCATGGGCATTTATCAGCAGGAGAACAGCCCCATTCCCTGCTCGGGCAGCACGGAAGGGTTTAATGCACTGGGGCATCCTGTTCAAGATGTGACTGGATTTGAGTCCCGCGGCTTGTTTAGCTCAGATTCAGGAATAGAGATGACTCCTGCAGAATCTACTGAGGTCGATAAAACCTTAGCAGATCCCATGAAAGTAGAAGCTTATAAATACATGGACATGAGTAGATCAGAAGAAATAAAATACCAAGGAAAGCATGACCCAGGCTCAGAAGGCGATAGCCCAGGCCTTATTGATAAGTATTGCGGAGTAACAGCCAAGTCCGACCAAGCTGTTGAACCTCTGAGGATGGCTTTGGAGGGCACAAAGGCAGCCAAAGAGCAAGACCCACTTGAAGATGAAAGATTTGGTGATCAGCATAGTGTGTCCGTGGTGACAGCCCCCGTGAAGATCACACTCACTGAGATAGAAAGCACAGGGGAGCCTGCCAGCAAAGAGACAAGTCCAACTAAACCAGAAACCGGCCTGAAACCGAGCCACGAGGTGGTTCCAACGGTGACCGTGTCAGAGCCAGAGGATGACAGTCCGGGGTCCGTCACGCCACCGTCGTCTGGCACGGGTAAGTTGGCCGTGGCGCTCGGCACCTTTCTTCGCTATTGAGTGCATGAATGTAATCGTAGCCTTGCGCACTGGGAAGTTGCTGTGGGTTTGTGCCTTACGGGGTGGACTGCGTAGTGTCTGTGGGGCCACGAGCTTCAGGTGATGGGTCTCCATGTCAAGGACGTTTGTGATGTCTCATCCACATGGATCTGGTGTCCGGGAAGGGCTTGCGCTGCAGCTGCAATGAGCCCGGTAGGGTTTCTCTCCTCCGCCAAGCCGTTTATTTTTGTGACGCAGCCTTCCCAGGGCAAGCTCATGTCACCTGTCCACGTTTCTGTGTGCACAGCGAGGATGATAGAGATGAGAAACCATGGCAGAAGGCTGCTTGGACTGCTGTTGATGAGGAGGCAAGCACCACGATCCCTCATTTTTGCATTTTCTTACTGTGTGCTTGCTGCAGTGGTTACCTGTTCCCAGTCACCCATATTAGGTACCACTGTCCACCGCTAACATATGGAAGTAATGGGACATTTCTAAAAGAAATAAAGCAGTGTGAAAGGAAGCAGAATTTTGAGACTTGAAATTAAATTTCAATGTGCTGGATCAAAATCTTGAAATTTTGGAATGAACATTCCCAAGCTGAAATTTGCATTGTTTTGATGATATCCAGAAACATTTAAAAATCAAATGGAATTTCCATGGAATGGCAATTTGGAATTTCAACCCACGCTAGTTCTTACCCTTAAACAAGCACCTGGTTCCTATCCAAAATTGAGTATGCATTTGCATGCCTCTCCAAAAAAGAGATTGAAAGAGTCCCCAGCAGCTGTGAATTCATACTACTTGCATTAGTCAGAATTTTTAGATAATAAATAGGTTTTAAAGAGTCCCGTTTTTCTTCTTTAATTTGACTGGATGATATCACACACTACTTCCAAGTTATTCCATTTTTTATTGATTTATACTTTTTACACCAGAAGGTAATTAAGAACTTCAGGCACTAATTGTTATTTAATCAGTCCTTAATGACTCCAGAAGGCCAGCTTGATGATTCTGGATAACTGTATTTCATAATAACAGGTGAATATTGCGCGGCCGAGGACCAAGGCTGCTGCCTTACCGGGAGGCACTGAGTGCCCCACAGGCTCGCCAGCATGGGAACGGTGCTCCGGGGGCCAAGCCGGTCCCCGGCACGGTCTGAATGGCCCATGGGAGCCCTGTGAGGTCCCACCAGGCCGTGTTGTGGGGCTGGAAAGCCAAAGGAAAAACGCCGGAAAGCTCATGTATTGCGGTAAAGAAAGAAGCAGGTGTCTTCCTTTTAGGGGCTGGCTCTTCCAGCACATTTTCCTGGATTTCCCACCCTTCCTGCATCCAGGGACTCACTGTGCCCAGGCCCTGCTTTTGTAAGTTAAGAAGAAATTAAAACTTGCCCTCACTATTTCTAGCTAGTGACTCAGCAAAGCCATCGCTCCTAGATACTCCTCAAACGTGCTGGCAAAGCCAGCCGGAGCCCACGGTTGCCTTCCCTGCCTGGACCAGGGTGTTTCAGAGCTATTTGCTTTTTAATTAATGGCGATGATCTTTCCGGGGAAGGAAGACGTGGGTTGTTTGTATGCTGCATCAGCGCTGAAAGCTGATGGGTATTTATAGGCTTCCCCCCAGCTGGCAGTAAATATGATGCTCGGCTCCTGGCCACAGAGAACTTTCTTGTCCCCAAGGTGAATGTCATAGCCAAATGTTATAATCTGCCGGCATGGACAGAAACTGGGTGAATTGGAGGAGCAGTGGGTCGCTGCGTGCTGAGGGCTGACGGTCCCGTGTACGGCTGGGAGAGCGCCAGGTTAACTCATCGTAGGTCAGCTCGGAGAGAAAATACTGCCATGCTGCAATGCCGCAGAGCTGCCCAGCTCACGCGTGCTTTCCTGCAGCCCCCGGGAAAGGATGCAAAGGCTCTTGTTTAGCGTGTCTAATTCGACAGAAACTTCCTGGCGTCCTGACAGCAGCGTGTCCCGAAAACCTCAAGCCTGTCTGCTGCTGGGCTGCAGGTTACAGAACGGCTTTCTTGGGCGAGATGGATGCGTTGCCAGACGGCTGTGCTGTCGGAGGAGCTGCAGGCAAATGTGCGCGTTAATGAGATGTGGTCAAGGATTATTGGGGCAAGACTGTGGCGATAGGACCTGTATTGGCAGCCAGGGCCAGGCGCTCACATTGAAACCGCCTGGGGGGGCTTGTATTTCTTGTCCGTCGCCCAAGAAGATGTGGCGGCTGCCACAGCTTTAGGAATGATGTTGGCAAATTGCACACAGAAAAATACTTTAGGACAGCAAGTAAGGATTAAACATTAAACAAAATTAAACAAAACCTCTGCTCATTTTAAAACACACGGCTAGTTTGCAGTGACTGTATCATTGGTGTAAGTGTTTTGATTATCTTGTATTTTTGCCTGAAGTGGCCTGAGGAAATGGGATGCAGTACGGAGAGTGCAAAAAATAGGAAAGCTCAGGGACAGAAAGGGGTTGGATCCAAGAGGTAAAATGGTTTGGTAGCATTTTATTCTTAACCCAAGTGTAGCAATACCTGAAGGTTGGTCCAACTTGGAGGCTGACTTAGTCCATTATTCAGAGACTTGCAAACACAGGCAGTCAACACGAAATGGGCAAGTGGCCCCCAAAATTTTCTCCCCTAACTTGCCTGATCCTAATTTCACCAGCCGCATTGTCCCAGCCTTCTCCTTTCTCTTCGTCCTCCCTTTCTCTCCTCTCACTCTGCTGCCTGCTGGACATCACTCAAAAGCAGGCGGCAACCTCCGAGCAGCCAGCCAATATTTGCAAATCTTTGGAGACTTTTAGCTGCTAAACCCCACTGAGCAGGAACAAACTGGGAATTTTCCAAGGTTTTGTTGTTAAACCAGCCCTGGGCATATTTTCACAGTAGCCTGGCAGCTACTTCTTTGCTAAATTTCAAGCCTGTCTTCCAAATCATGGCAGTTTTAGACAGTCCCGGAGTAAATGGCATTCCACATTTTTATAATCAGCAAAAAGGCCTGTTTTTCTAGCCTTATTCTCAGACACAGCTGAGATAAGAGCAAACACAGAATTTACCCTCTCCTGCCACACAAAAAAATAACCAGAGAAAAATTTATGATCTGTAACTTTTCACCCCAAAAGTTAGTTTGACAAAACTTATAGAAACTAAAAGTGGACTGTTGAACTCAGAAGTGTCAGAAACCCATCGGCTCCTACCAGCCCCGTGTTTATCCCCAGAACAGGCACGTGTTTGATGGGCGCAGTTAGATGCCATCACATGTGGCCCAATGCTTGGCAATTTTCCTGGTAAAAAACCCATCGCTGAGCCGCTGAACAGCATCACCTTGTACCTCAGCTTCCCCCTTAGTAAGCGATGCTATTTACCTCTTTTAAGGAAACCTGCTGCTTTGATAAAGTGTGTGAGGAATACGCATGAAAAACACTCTGTAAGGACAAGCTATTATTGTTATTCGTTACAGAGAGGGAGACTTCTGCCTGTTATCGGCTCTGCTAGAGGGATCTGTGCTGGCTTGAAACCCATTGCGTCCGTTGCCTAAGCAGCCCAAAGTTATCATCTTTAATAATGTTTTTTTTTCTTTCTTTTTTTCTTTTTTTCCCTCCCTCTCTTCCCGGCTGGCAGAACCGTCCGGCTCGGAATCGCAAGGCAAAGGCAGCCTGTCGGAGGACGAACTTATCAGCGCCATCAAGGAGGCGAAGAGCTTCTCCTTCGAGGGCTCGGAGGCGCCGCGGTCGGCGAGCCTCTCGGCCGACAAGCCCGAGCAGCGGGCGAAGCCCGGGCGCCCCGCCGTGCCCTCGCCCCTCGACAACGAAGCCAGCAGTGCCGAGTCGGGGGACTCGGAGATCGAGCTGGTCTCGGAGGACCCGCTGGCGGCCGAGGAGGCGCTGCACTCCAACTACATGACCTTCAGCCACATCGGGGGCCCCCCGCCGTCGCCCGCCTCCCCCTCCATCCAGTACAGCATCCTGCGGGAGGAGCGCGAGGCCGAGCTCGACAGCGAGCTCATCATCGAGTCGTGCGACGCCTCCTCGGCCTCCGAGGAAAGCCCCAAGAGGGAGCACGACTCCCCGCTGATGAAGCCCCTCATCATGGACATCATCAAGGAAGAGAACGGCTCGCGGGCCGACCCCTCAGACTATGAAGTAAATAAAACGACGGAGAGCAGGATGAACAGGGAAAACCTGGCGGATTCTGCGTCCTACCTGAAATGCTCTTTTGTCACACCGAAAGCGAGCGCTGAGCCCCCGACCTCGGCCGTCAGCACCGAGGAGCTGAAGGAGAGAATAACCCTGAAGAAACCCATCGAAGAAACAGTTGTTAACCAAAGCAAAGTGTCTTCCAAGGACTCTGGGAAAAGAAGTCCCTTGGCTTCGCCCCTGCTGCCGTTTTTAAATAAGCAGAAAGGTAAATGCAGCTGTTTCTGTTCCTAAAGAGGGTGTTTTTCTGCAACGGGCAGGGGGAGGTGGAGGGAGGTGTCTGCTTGGGACATGGGAGGTTTAGGTAGTGCAGGAGTGAGCGTCGACGCTTGATGACCAAGCACGAGTCCAGGTGCGAGCAGGGCTTGGATGGCCCCGTCTGGTTTCCAGGTCAGTCCCTCCAGCTGGATGCCACACTTTGCTGTCCTGAGGGTCTTTTTTCCCCACACTGGGCCCGGCCCTGCAGCTCCGCCTGGTAAACCTCTCCCAGCGGTCCATGGAGAGCCGTGCACCAGGTCCGCCGTGGTGGTGTCTGACTGCTGCCTTGAGTAACACAATAGATGCATCATCTCCGACCTTCCCTTCTTGCTCCTTTTTCCCCTTCCCCTTAGACTGAAAAATACCGACAACAATAACCAGGGCTTAATGTGCTCGGACAGGTTTGCAAAAACAAAGGTGCAGGGAGGGCAGAATGGGGGAGAGACTTTGGGTGGCTTCGTCTGTCCGCAGGATGGCAGGAGCAGGGCTTGCGAGAGGGTGTGCACGCCTGCAGCTGTGTAAAACCGGGGCACAGCAACACGGGCACAAGCTTGGTCCTGCAAAGGCTAAATGTACAGAGACTGCTAGCGAGGTGCAACCTTGCTTTTAGGACCGAGCAGGAACCCCCCAGTATGTGGCTGGCTCAGACACCAGGGATCTGGAGGACAAATAGCTGCAATTCGCAGTTCCTCTCATGAAATATTAGTTGTCTTGCACAGCAAAGCGGTGCAATCGGTGAGCTGGCTCTGCCGCTCCCAGGAACGTGAGGATAACTGTTTTGAGGATGCGTGTAGGAAAAAGAATCATTCAGCGGCAGAAAGGGGTTGGGCTTGGTCGCTCTGGCTGTTTCTGCCGGCTGGCGCAGCTTGAATGAATCACTGTGGAGCCGGCTGAACCCCCCCATCCATAATAATGAGGGTTTTGTGTGCGCTCCCGGGGCTCTGCGGCGCTCGTCCCCGCGCTGCGGGTGGCTGGTGCCCGGCTGCAGGCTGCCCTGGCGGGAAGCACGCAGCAGGCAGCATCTCTCCAAAAACCACTTGCCCAGTTTGGCTCCAGAAGGGGCAAGTGGCTTAGTAAACACCTAGGGAGGAGGGTTAGGCTTTGGGCTGCAATCGTCAGATGTGACTGTTTCAGACGTTAATACATCAGATTTTGGAGGATGGATCCCATGCTATTGCTGCCACCGGACAGCCTGTGCGGAGGCCAGCAGAGACGTGGGAAGCTGAGGCCTCTCTTGCAATTTGGATGAGAGACAAGGGTGCTGTGCATGGTTTTAAAAGTGATTTTTTATTTATTTTATTATTATTATTTTTTTTAAGAACAGTTTGGGCATTTGCAATTTAGTGACCAGCCATTTCTTTGCAAACCGCAGGTAGGCAGATAGAGATGGGGGGAGGTGAACCCCAGCCCTGATTCTCAGAGAGCATCTTTTTCCTCTGCCCATGTTTGACCGCATGATGGCCTGGAGATGCGGCAGAGCCGGTTAAGCGGCACGCTTTTCAAACAGACTTATCCAGCGCTGTGAACCCAGGCATGCAAATCGAGTAAGAAAAACAGCCAGACCTTGAACTAGCACAATGTGCTGAGGAGCAGACCGCAGGATCTGCAGCGCAATAAGATATGTTAATATTAATGCTACTTTGGGGATGATGAATTAATAGCATTAATTGGATGAATAAGAAACATATGATTATTGCTCCTATATATATTTTCCTGCCTGGGTCTCCGGACTCGCAGCCTTGCACTGCACACGTCTCGGCTCTCTCATGGGCAGAATGGGCCCCAAACATCTCTCTCCTCCTTTCCAAACTCCTCTTTTGCAGGACTGGTCCAGGCCCTGCCCAAACCCTAGAAGCTGCAGGGCTGTTTGAATTTTCAGTAGTTGCAGTCCCCGCTCCTGAGGCATCTTCCCTGCAGTGTCGGCAACATGTCCCGGCTGTCCTCTGCTATGATGCTGCATCCTCTGTGCTCTGCAGGGCAGAGGACTCATGATTCGGTCTTGGATTTGGGGAAAATAGTTGGAGAACATCTCAAGGGCAGCTAAATCTCTACACTGCAGCTTTAAGATTTCAGCTCCCATTGCAATTTTTGCAGGGGGAGACATGTTCTTATCAACAGGCTTTGCTGAAAAATCCCTAACGCTGCCTTGCAAGCCCCCCTTCCAGAGGGGTCTGTTGCCCTCAGAGAGATATCTCCCTTCCAGCCCGTGTGGGTGCCTTTGAACAGCGTAACCCGAGGAGCCAAACATCTTGTTACCGATCGGCTGAACCTGGCACAGCTACGCACAGAGTGAATCCAGCCCTCCTTGAGCATGTTCAGATATTCCAGGCTGGCTTTTGCCTCATTTAATCTCTGTCGTTGCTTAGACTGATGCTAGCAGAGGTTTGTTCTCGTGTGATTGTCAGAGAAAACCCCCATGTGAGTGAGCAAACTCTCTCCCCATGTCCTGGCGAGGATGGACACGCGCCAGCTAATTACTGTTTGGTGGTGCACGGAGAACCGTTTTGGCAGGTGCTTTTTTCCCTCAGGACACTCCGGTGCCCTACCAAAATGCTGCCATCCAAGACTGAAATGTGTAAAAGCACATCCATAAATTACACATCAAACAACTGCCTGCTGAGGTCAGCCAGCCCCTCATGGAATCAGCTTTTTTTTTTTTAACAAAAAAAAGTAGATATCAGTGTTATTCCATTGATTTTTATTTTTTTTGGTAAAGATATTTGAATTTGAGACAAATTTCCATCTTTTCATGCTACCTCCTTGCTGCACGTTACCTCGGTAGTGTTACACCACCACGGCACATCGTTAATAAGACAGAATGACAAAGGATGGTTTTAGCAATATTTGCAGTGTTCTGGTGGGGGCTGACTCCCCTGTCCTCACAGTAATACACATCCGGAGATGAGGTCGGTGCTAGCCCAGTGTTCCTGGAGATTCATGGGAAGTTTATGGATCAGATGAAGCTGTTTGCTGCGCCTGGCTGAACTTTTGACACCCAGCGTCAGATCGTTCCATGGCCTTTGGCTAGCTAGTAGCCAGGGATATGTAATTTAAACATGGTCACCCGTCAGCTTCATGTGCAAGTGTTAACTATTTCACAGACTGGTAGTGGAATTCCACTGAGAAGTCTTTTACCCCAATCCATGGCATTAAATACACTTTGAGCGGCTCGTTAGAAGGCTTTGCCCTGGGCTGACAAGACGGAATTGATTTTTGAGAGCACGCTCCGTGAAATAACTGGAGAAGCTGCACTGTGTGAAATCACAGCATTCAATCAGATCCCGGGAGCAGCCTCGCTGACCACGTTGGTGTCAGCCCATGGCTTACTCCCTCGGAGATCCTTCCGGGGTGTTTGCTAGGCTTTCTGTAATCTCTGTCATTCCCCCGCAAAAAACAACGTGGCGCACAGCAAGTGGATGCCTGGTTGGCGCAGTGATAACTCAAAGTCTCTGCTTAACGTCTGTTGCCATCCAGTGGCAATGATAAAAACGGGCAGTCGCTTCCTACTTCCCATTTTACTTGATGTAACTATCGCGTTTTGAAGGAGTGGAGCTATTCCCGTGCCCTTGACCACTAAGCATCCTTGCTTGCTTTTCTGCAGGATCAGAGAGACCGGATGGCTCGTTGTGACACGTGCTTTGCTTTGGCCAGAGCAGCGCGGTCGCTGCCTGCACGACTGCTACCGATTCCCTTGTCTCCTGTGGGGGTAAGGGGGAAGGCAGGGCTGCAGCAAGACATTTGCTGCTCAGCTGTCATTGTCCCTGCATCTGTCCCTCCATCTCCTCCCAGAGGTGGACACAACCCTTATGCAACAGGGCTCGAGCCCCTCGGTCTGTGGCTCTGCAGGAAGGAGGTTGTCAACTCTGATCCTTTTTTTCTTTCTTTCTTTCTTTTTTTTTATTATAAAATTCAACCACATAGAAAGAAGATTAGTGATTCATGTTTTCCAGTAGCTGTAACAAGGAATGTGGATTTTTAGGTGTGTTCTAAAAAAAGCCTGTCTTGCAACAGCTCAGATTTTCACAGACTGTGGATAATAATACAACTATGCCCTCCGCCACCCAGTACGGCCTGCACAGCGCTGTGACCTTGCACAGCTCTGGTGACATCCAGGCAACCACCTGGGCTTGCACATGGGTTAGGCATGTAGGAAAGGTCAGAAAAGACCCACTCTCCTAGGGAAGTGCCTCATTTCGCTCTGGGCAGTTTGCAAGGAGCCTGAAGGTACCCTGGCCCAAGGTGGGCTGGGAAGGTGCGTTTTGACTGAAAACTTTCCCATCTTTGTTGCCATGCCTGGAGGTGGCTCTGTGTTTGGGCCAAGGAGGCCTGGCTTACCCCAGGCTGGTGTCTCCTGGGGGAAGCTTTTCCTGAGACTGGGACATCGCATCCGTTGTTTTGGGAGCACTTGGTAAGGGCCAGACTCGCTCTCCAGCCTCTCCTGCAATGACAATATTAAGAGATCCTTCTGCTTGATCCATTTAGTGAAATATGCAGTAGCATGCTACCTTTCAGATCAAATGTCTGTGACCAGGTTAAAAAAAAAAAAAGATGTGGACGATATAGTTAAGTTTCCAGAAACTCTCCAGTATATATATATGAGCAAACCCTGTTCATTTATAGGACTGGTTTTGCAACCCACTTTGCACTGAGACTTATTATTTTGTTTGCTTCTTGTTTTCATCTCGATTCTTGCAGACCTTCTTCTGTGGTTAGCCAGGCCTATATGCATGAAGCTTGCTGTGGGCATCTCTTGCAGATGCTTGGGCTGAGGAACACTGTGGGGGATGTCTTGAATCTCTCCGTCAGCTATCTGCAGATTCATCTGCAATGTGAAGGAAGAGGATGACAGTGTGGGTCTCTGCTGGAAATGTCGCAGCCCTGAGAATTGTTTGACTAGGCTGGTTGGTTATTTCTGAACCTAGAAGCGCAGCCAGAGTTATGTATACATGTGCGGAAACACTCAATAGTCTCTGAACCTTCCCCAAGCCCCTCTTCTGCGCTGTCCTAGCAATGGCTTGCAGGGGTAAGTTGGTGGTAAGGTACTGGCCTTGCACAACAGTTCTCCCTCTGTGGTTTCAGAATGACGCTTTTAGTTGCAAAATACTAATGAAAATATAGCTATAGTGTCACTGCTATTATCACTTCAGCAGTAAGTTTTACCTCTGGCATTACCACACTAACTGACTTCTGCCCTACGGGGTGTATCATTGTCCTCTACATTTACCTTCCTTTTTTCTTTATTTTCTGGCAAAATTCAGGGTAGGAAGAGGCAAACCCAGCCCTGGTTCTGTGCAGTTGTGCTGTCAGTCACACGCTAGATGGCACAACCGGCAGTGCCCAGGCTCCAAGCAGGGTTTCCAGCCAGGAAATGCAGTCAAATAAAATTCATCATATAAAATGCCTTATTCTGCAACACAGTCCTACATCACTCTACTGTGAAGTGTCCTGATTTGTCTGCCCTCTGACAAGTCTTTTTAAGCACTTAGTCTACTTGATATCCCGGAAGAGTATGTCCTTAGTGCATGCTCTTCATGGCCACTCTGGCTCCAACCATGCATGATGGCCATCGAGGCATACGGCCACCCATGTCTATGTGGTAGCCCAGTGTCTCCTAGACTGTGTCACAAGCCAGTCAGGATCACTTCTGGCTTTGGGGTGACACTAGAAGGAGCCCCACGTTCACGAGTACTTTCCCCTCCTCCCCAGTACCTCTTGGGCAGCCCCATGGTGTCTGGAGCTATCACACAGCAATATTCGACATGGACCAGTACAAAGCAGTGTAGGCTTTTTCACTTGAGCCTCTGTACCTACCTCTGCTTGTTGCCATGGAGAAGCTGGTTGAACACGGTTTCACAATGAGATTGTTTTTCAGTAGAGGTCTGGGAGGGGCCTCGGTTATTGTGAATGGTTTTTGTTCAGCATAACGTTGTCTGCATCGCATTAGCATGTCCCTGCTGTTGGAGGAGTCGCTAGTGAGGCGTTTTTCCAAGGGAGAGGGATGCTTGGTAGCATGATTTAGCAATATGAGGCTCATTTCTCGTCTGCGAGCTTTCAACAGGCTGGCTCTGCAATCAGCAGCAAGCCAGGCTGAGATTTAAGCATAAGGTAATGTTAGTTTAATATTTGAGTGCCATCTGCTGTAAGTGCCTCCACACTCCAGCCCATCTGTTTTTCTTGTTTCAGTTTGCTTTTTATAGGGCTCTGGTAGCTCTGCATCCTTTGGAAAGTCCCCGCTTGGAAAAGGTGTGATGGAGAGGGGCTTCCTGCCTGGTATCGGAGCAGGCTGCGCCCCAGTCTGCGCGGGTGCATGGCCCCACATTTCCTGCAGGCAGCATGTGCACCTCTTGATGCTGTAGAAGGAGCAGGGCAAAGCCTGCCTAGAGAGGTAAAAACATGAATTTGAGCCTAGCTTTGGCACAAAATCTCAGAGTAATTTAGTGAACCTCAGTGTGCTGCTTCTCATAAGGAAGAACTTAGGTCAGAAGGGACCTCTGGAGGACTCTGGTTCAACCCCTTGCTCAAAGCGGTTGTGTCAGGTTGCTCAGAGCTTCATCGAATTGTCCACCTTCTGGGCAAAGGCAGAGGTTGGTGTGCAGCTGATAGCCAGAGCTTGCGAATCTGAGCGGGTTCCTAGAGGTGCCATGCCGTCTCAGTGCTAGGAGCTGCAGGTGTGCACGCAGAGTTGGGTACAGAGAAGATGCTACGCAACATAGCCTCATAGAGAGCAGGGCTGGCAGGGACTTCGCAAGATCCAGAGAGCTCATCTCCTGGCCCACAGCCAGGATCAGTGATAAATTGTTCTTGACAGATGCTTGTTACTTGTTTGGAAAGGCCTCTGTTGATACCTCCTCCACGAGCTCTCTGGTGTCTATCGAAAATGGTTGTCATTCTTTCTTCAGCCTTCCATACTTCAGGTTGAACAACTCCAGCTCATTCAGCTTTTCCTCTCTGGTCACCCCTTCCAGCCCTCTGAGCCTCCTCGTTGTTCTCTCAGCTCTTTCCACCACAGCTGAAACCCTTCTTGAAGAAAATTGGAGACAGTGCTCATGTGGAGGCTCTCCCCAGACTGACAAAGGGTTAATTACCAGTCCTACAGGTATGATGGGACTTACAGATCCCATTCCAGTAGCGCAATGTCCAATTCTGTTGCTGTAAGAGGCTTCTCTTCCATTTTGCTTGGAAACATCTGTTCAGACTTTTGCAGCAGGCTGAGCTAACCCATCTTTCCCTACTTTGACTTATTTGACTTTGGGTTAATTTTCTGCATGATGACACACATGGAGAAATTTCTGAAGGGTTGGGAAAGTCCAGTGGAAAAAATGAAGTTGATCATGATAATCTTGCCTGTTTCTAAGGACTTGAATGACTTCCTACTCAGACAGTTGAATGCCAGCAGAAGTGGGCTTGCATGGTAATGCAGAGTGGATGAATCCTGAGAGACTGTTGTTTTTTTTTTCTTTTTAAATGGGGGTTGAGCCTTTTGTCAATCTCTTTCCCAAGAACAATAGGCAAATATTGGGAGAAAGAGATCACAGAGCCATAGCTCACAGCTTTTTCAGGAATCTCCTGGATTTCTCCCCTGAGCCAACATGTCTCTTTCTCCTGTGCTGTCTGACCCCACAGTCCACTTTGGTTCAGAAGTCTCCTCGTTCTCTGCTGTATGCAGGGCCCTTCTCTTGCCTACCTCCTTTAACTTGCACTCCCAGTTGCAAACCTGTGAAACAGCTTAAGTATAGAGGGTCTTAGAGAAAGAAATGACACCTGCATTGCTAAACCACATGCTAGGCCACACCTGGAGCACTGGCAACCAGTCTGTTGGCCAGGCCTGTTTTCTCTTTTCATACCTCTACTTGACTGGCCTGACATGAGGTTGGGGATGAATTTAGGACTCGGGCAGTGGGTAGGAGAGAATGCAGCTAAGACATTCCAGCTTGCTCGTCTCCCTGCTCTGATGCTGCTTCTTTGGCTTTGTGCCCTAGTAACCCAAAGTTATGAAAAAAATGGCCAACTGCATAAAAAGTAAAAAGAAAAAAACAACAGTTTTAAATGAAAGTGTGGCATGCAGCAATGCAGCTAGGAGTGAGGGGTGATTTCCTCACTGCAGATAATTTTATATCAGAGATTCACCTTTCCTTGGTATATTCTTAATATTTTGGGAGGTTTTTTATCAATAAAGATTTCTTGAATTCCAGTTACCTTGTGATTTTGCTTTTGCTCCATTCAAAGAGTCTAAAAAGTGACTCTGAACATCTGAAAGGACAGAAGGAGCAAGCTGTGATGACATGGATCCTGCAGACGCATTCAGATGGCCTCATTTCACAGGGTCTTGCTCCTGAGACTTTTGAATGACCAGGACAATATGGTCCCAGATAACTTACTCCAGCTACTATGATTTAAGTTTCCTTATGCCAGCTGAGCTACCCTAGTGATGATTCACAGGCATATTCCTTAGTCTCCGGAGGAGGAAAAGCACCGTCTTTCACTGTGGGCCAAGTAGTCTGAAATGTCTCTGCATTTGCAGTGGGCTATGGCCTGCTTCTCCCATTAACTTTCTGGACAGTTAATGCAGTGCAGCTACCCCATGACAGCTTGTTACTACAGCCAAGCTGTGATCATGGTGGTGGAAATGAGCGCTGGTGCATTTGCGTTGTACATTATTTCTGTTCAGCTCCCCAACAGATCCCTTCTTTCAGGGAGGGAGGAGTGAGTTTGGTACTTTTTCTGCCCTCAGGCGAGACTGTGGTGTCACCCCTCCTTTCTGCAGAGGGGACAAGGAGAAGCTTGTCAGGCACCGGCTTTGGTGTCCTTCCTGGAGTCCTACTCTGGTGGGAACGTAGGAGGAATGAATAAGTAAGGAACAGTCACTTACTGGTGATACTTGGACAGGTACAGAGCAAAGCTAAGAACGGGAAAATTTCTCTCTTCTCCCTGAATGATGGTTTGCATGAGCTCTGAATTTTTATTACCAGGACCTGCCACTCACCAGGAATTATGCAACCATGTTTTGAGTCTTGGTGCATCCAGAGCCAGGTGAGGCAAGCAAGACTCAGGGGAGCTTTTCCCTGTCCCAAAGGGGCACTGGCAGTCAAAGCTCCTACCTTTGGTGGCATCTGTGCGAGTATCTGAAGGTCACATCTTGCAGCTTTCCTTGCAACTCTTCCCAAAGCTTCCACTTTTTGCCACTCTCAGGGACAGGACCATGGGCTAGACAGTTGTTTGGCCTCGCTGGACTGTTCTTGTTAGGGCGTGCTGTCTCCATGGGGAGCACTTTTCCCCCAAGGGTATGCTGTCCTGAAGAGTGCCAGAGTCCCCCCATGTGAGAGGAAGGGATCCTCAGGCTCCTTGTAGTCTGTGTGTTTTCTCCCCCTTTTAATGACTCTCTTGCACACACACTGTGTGCAAACCAGATGACAGCTTTTTTTCTCTGCCACTGGCTGGGATCAGTAACTGCCAAGTGCAATGATACCCTCTCCTGATCAACACAATCCACATATTTCAAGGTCATGCTTTGGTATGACCTTCAGAAATGTCTCAGTAAGGCCCAAGCCCTTTGAATCCCAGCCTTTGTTTCCATAGCCTGAACATTTTGAACCGTTTCATCCCTGGCGTCTGTCCCCTCCCCTGATTTTTGGTTGTGCTCATGAAAATTGCTCTCTGCTTGTTGAGTAAGACCAAACTTTTAAAGCATGGGTGTCAAAGCACCTTGAACACTTGCAGTGGCTGGCTCTTCAGAGGTGCTTTTAAAATTCTGTGTACCTTAATGTGGGATGATCATACATCTTCTCTCAGGACTGCCATCAATCCCACTGCCTATGTGTGAGTTAAATACAGCAGCTATAAAAATTTATGGGCCTTATCCTTCCAATTTCATATATCTTCCCTTTAAGAGCAAAGGACTACCTCTGAAGACTCGTCTTAAGTCAGAGCACTCAAACACAAGTATGTAGACATTTCTGATAGATATGACACAGGCTGAAGTTTATAAATGTTTCTGTCAAGATTATATCCTGACTGGTGAAAAATAGAACCGAGATTCTTGTTTGATTATACACAGGAGCCAGATTGTTATGTAAAATGTTTTAAATATCCAAGCCTATTAAGCCATGAAGGGCAATATCTAAGTCAAGTGCAGCAAGTCAATAGGTATCTGTATACAAACAGAAACCTGCTGAAACAGGCCTAAAGAAGAATGATGTTTCATATGCAAAGGCCCCTCCCTGCTAGCTGGATTGCACAGCTGGCGGGAGGTGGCAAAACTGCCGTGAGCCCAGGGCTTGCCTTGCTCTGCCAGTGCCCTGCAAGCTGAGCGACTGCTGGTGCAGACTTGAGGGAGGAGCGGTGGTGAGGTGCAGGAGCTATGGGGAGCTTGGCTTACTGCAGCTCGAGCAGTTGGGGGAATGAGGGAGACCAGGGTACAAACTGTGGCCGTATCTTACCTGTGGTTGTCCCATCTTGGGGTGCATGAGGGACTAGACAACCTCTTGAGATCCCTTCCAGGACTTCTTTGAGAAATCTCAAAGAGGACCTTATATACTAGCATTCCCCAAGATGTGGTCACCTGCAGAACCTCTACAAGGGTGTCATTAGAGACCAGTCCCTGCCCTGTCCCTGAGATCACGGGTGGTTTTGCCAACCCTGGAAACAAGGGTTGCAGGTAGAGGCTTGCAAGCACCAATCCCTTCCTAGGGAAGATGCAAGGAGAGAGCCTCCCTGCTCACCAGTGTTTCCTCTGTTCACACAGAAAAAACAGTTGAAGCAGCTCAGGCATATTTTAGAAACTAAAATCTTGACACAGCACCCATTTTGGTGTGTCTCGGCATCAGTGATCAATGACTCAGCCTTTGTGCAAGGGGATTTTTTTAAGGCCAACTTGCTTTCTTATCATGGCTATGACGCTGACAATCTGGTCTGGAAAAACCAAGTGATGGTTTTTCCAGATGCCTTGACATAGTGATATTTTTCCTAGGTAATCCGGGGAGACCTCAGAGATTTGCTATTGACACAGAAATCTAATACTTTGTTCTTCGGTGGCTGACACAATACACAGTAAGGAGAGATGTTTATTCTGGGAATAGAAACAAGAAAAAAAAATATTGTGTATTAGGAAGGGGCAAAGTTATGCCATCTACAAGACTTTTTTCTAAATGGTGTTAAAGAGCTTTCTCCGTAATAATTCATACTTTTAGCTCTGGAGGTGCTTTGTGAAGTTTATAATACAAATTTGGAGAGGGAAAAATAAAAATAAAACATTTTGGTTTTATTGAAAGAGTTGACAGTTAATGAAATTTTGTTGCAAATGTAGTGTTTTTCAGGGAACTTTTGGACTATTTTGTTTGCCTATTTGCCAGAAATACTGATTCTGAACCACTGGAATGCTCTGTGAGTTGGGAATCACAGGTTTTGACCAGTTTTATCAGTCAATTCAAACAAAGAGTTTGAATCATTTCAGGACAGGTTTAAATTTATGATTAAGGCCTGATGATGTAGAATAAGCCCCCAGTTCTCAATGAGAGGTGAAAGACAAACTTTTGAACATCTCAGCCTGAGTCTTTGTCTGAATAAAGAGGGACTTAAGCCTAATCCTAAATCAGGGTGGCTTTCCCCTCAACTCCTTTGGATATTAGGCAGAATACGGACTTCCTTGAATGATGTTGTTCATCTGGTAGCCTGCATGAGGTTAAGTTAAAGCATTTGCCTGAGCTGCAGTCCTGGAACTGGAGATGTGTGATGGGAGCTCTCCTCCACCGGGAATAACACCTGGAAGTGGGTATTGATTTTACTGATGTTTTTCCTTAGCTTCTGAAACTGCACTGCTGATTGTGACATAATAACAATATTTGCTTTAAAAAGGGATTTTTAAAATTTTCTTTGGGAGGCTGCTGTGCTTATGCAAATCCAGAGCAACACAGAAAATAAGAGGCATGCAATGATCCAACAATTCAAAAGGCTTGTTTTTTCCCCTGAAGAAACAACAGTATCTGGTATTTTTGTCTTTTTGAGTCTTAACCTTATCTTGGTTACTAATTTGTTTTGCTTTATTCTTCTTCAGTTTTTTCTAACTCTCTTAACCTCTACCCAGTTTTGCCCGCTGTTTTCTGCAGAGAGATATCACAGATTTCCTCCATTTTCCCTCCGGCTCTGACGGCAGCTCAGTGGTTATATGGGAACTATAAGAAAGACTAGCAGTGAATGAGGTCATTCTAGTGTTTTGCTTTCACAGCATTTCATTTGTGTGTGAGGAATACAAACAAGTATGGAAAAAAAAATGCTAAAAGAGGCCAAGTTGATTTATCTGGAGCTGAGTGTGAAAGATGGAGTAATAGTTTGGATGGCCACAATCTTTTACTTCCATGGTACATCTGTCAGATGCTAGCCTGGCCATGGTGGGAACATTTGGTGGTGTCAAGGTTGTTTAAATCAGCTCTAGCAATGAAAATTTTGTTTTTGTCATTTTGGTAGTGATGATAAGTTTCTAAAGTGTTACAAGTCTGAGAGACTCCAGCTGAGCATCCCTTATAAAAAACAGGCATACGAAGATCCTCCTGCTTCTGAAATAGGCATTTCTCCATTCAGAAGGCCTGAGTATTCATTTCCTGCATAGAAGACACCAAGGATTAATGTTTTGAAAGCCGTGTTGTGCAACAGTGACTATTTCAAAGGGAGAAACCCTGCCAGTTGTGCTGCCTTAGGTGAAAGGCCTTTTGCTTTCCAAGAAGCCTCATTTAGGACCGATCTTCCTTGCAACTTCAACTTGACTTACAGCTCTGTACACTGAAGGTGCTTTGGTACCACACACAGACCCTTAGCCAATGTGCTTTTATTCAGAGTCAGTGGTCTCTGCCAAAGGTTTCAGCTGGTGCTGGAGTTTGCTGCGCTCCTCAGCTCCCCATATGAGTCTTTTGTAACACGGATCTTCTGTTGCAAGTTTACTCACAGTTCATATGGAAATAATCCACATAATCTGCAGCTCAGTTCATTAGAGTGCAAATTACAATGAGATATGACCTCAGAAGTCCTCTAGAGTGGGTAACTTGAGAGAAACAAGTTACAGGTGATCAAGG
Source organism: Apteryx rowi (assembly GCF_003343035.1). Taxonomy (NCBI): domain Eukaryota; kingdom Metazoa; phylum Chordata; class Aves; order Apterygiformes; family Apterygidae; genus Apteryx; species Apteryx rowi. The sequence goes on along the minus strand of NW_020450995.1, from coordinate 266,157 downwards.
AGGCAGCAAGAATACAGATAATCAGTGTTACCTTCACAAAAAGCCCTGTGTTAGAGAGAGAGAAGACTCCTGAGGCAGCAAAATTACCTTCCTGCTGGCTGCTTGTGTGAAGGGTTTGACTTAAGAGTTGGACTGTATGGATTGCCAGGTGAAGTGGGAATCTCGGTAAAGGTTGACCCCTTTCAAACTGGATCCTAAAGAGGAATTTGTCAGTGAAAGAGCTTTTGGTGTTGCTACAGCCTCTATTTAGATAGCTGTGACACACTGGAGCTGCACACTTTGTACAAATGAGCAGAAGGGATTTTTTTCCTGTCTTTGAATAGAAGGTGCAATGACATTGCGGAATTTAAGGGAAAAAACAAATGTAGATTCCCGAGGTTTGATACTACCCACAGCCTGGCTGGTATAAACCTTCTGCCTCAAATGGTGTCAGCTGGGATCCACAATGGTGTAAGATCAAAATCCAGCCTCTGACAACACCAAAGACAATGTTTTCACAGGAACTCATTTAAAAGCAGCATAGGATCTATACTGGCTCACTGAGTGCTGTCAGCAAAGAGGCAGGCATTGTTTAAATGGGGTTTTCTTTTAGAAATATGGACTGTTCCTTACAGAGGCAGGGGGACATTTTTGCATACATCCTAATGAAATGCTGATAACATCCACAAAACAGAGTCTGTATCTGGGCAACCAGCAAGGAACAGGATATGTAAGCTTACAGAAAAGCCAGCGGAGATTAATAGTCAAGATTTCTGAAGGTTACGTTGTGGGCTAATGCACCATTGAAACAAAAGCAGCTGCGCTTCCTTGCTTAGGTCAAGTGCAAGAGCTTTTCCAAAGCATGGAGGTCAGTTCTCGAGGCAAGGGAACAGGCTGTATTCGCTGCTCATCTGAGACACTGGTATTGAAGCTGATGGAGCTTTGCAGCTGCTGAAACAGCAGGCCTGCATACAACTTTAGTCAAGAGCTAAAGGTTTAGTGCTCTGACCAGGGAGTTGTAAAGGGTGGGATTTAATAAAAGCCATGGTAGCAATTCTGCTTTCTGAAATAAGCACACACCTATAGGCTTAATATGCACAAACGGTCGTTGCAGCTGGATATGATGTGCTGACTCTGCTGCCTGGTGCTCTCAGACATGGTAATTGCACGCACAAATTAGGTCAGAAGTTGCGTGTGCAGTAATGTTCGTCATTCCAGAGAAACAACCCCGATTCCTTGCAGGAAAAAGGTCTGAGAAGTGTGATTTCTGGGGGCTGAAGTAAAGATGATTCAGTCTCAGTAATAACACTATTAAGGCTAGCGTACCTACACGTTTTGTCCATGCTAGGCGCCCCAGTCTTCTTGGCACTGCAGGTTGGCAGCAAGGGACAGTGTAACAGTCCAAACCTCCAACCAAAGGGAGAAAGGAGATGATGTTATCCTTGCATTACAGATGGGATGGTGAAACAGATGCACACTCATCTTAAGGCTTATAGCCCCTTTGCCTTGGAAAGTTGGTGAGAGAGGGACTGAGTGAGATTGACTAATTTATTATATGATCAATTCATTGAGTGAGATGAATTGACTTCTGTGAGATAACGCCAGAAATACACGACAGAACTGGGAAATGACTGCCAGGTTTTCTGAATCCGGGTCTGTGAAATTATCCTATATTATTGCCTGGTTATTGATCCTTACATCTTGTAGATCTGTGTAACAAGTAAATGGGTTTCCTTGTCACTCAAAGCAGCAGCAAGCCGGGATGGCAAGGCGACGTGCATTGACCAGAAAGGTCAGCAGTGCACCATTTCTGTGGGTGTTTCCATGTAGCTGTGGCAATGTGCTTTCCATCTATAGCTCCTGCTCCTCGAGCAGGAAGGGGAAGATTATGTTGCAATGAAGATTAAATGGAGAAAAGAACCAAAGAATTGATCCTACTAAGTGCCAAAGCTGCTTTGAAACATGCTTAATGGTGCTGAATTATTCATTGAGTTGGCTGGGCAAACTGACTTTGCAGAAGGCAATAAATGAGAGCGTTGGAAGGTAAATTTTAAATAACGTCAGCCAAATACCCAAGCGTCACAGATTTCACAGAGGATCTGGCCCGGGATCCCACTCCTTAAGAGTCCCCCGAGTGCTTCCTGGTGCAAACCCTTCATAAGGGAGAGACCATGGCTCTTCCCAAGGTTGACCATTTTGGCAGACACTCAGGTGCAGCTTTCTGGTGATGCCTGTGGACCCATGATAGCTGTTTGCGATGGGAGACCTTCCCTTTGAAGGGTGGTATTGCAACGAACAGGGCATGGCAAGCAGGCAGCTGTCTGAGGCCAGAGGCATTGATGGGACAACTGAGATACAGTGAGTAGAGTCATGAAGTCTCAAAGATTAGCTCTTGTCAGTCCCATCTCTCTCAACTCCTTTAAAAGTGTCTTGCTTTTTTCTGTTCCTGCACCCCTGCTTCACCCAGTTCATTGCAAGTTTTGCAGTGTGATCCCCCAAGATGTTCCTTCTCCAGGCGAATGGCCCCTTCCCCATACTAATCTGGGCAGAGGTTTGCAGGTCCTCCCCCGTTCTCCCTCCCTGCTGAGAATGAGAGTTAACCACTTCAAATCCCATAGAAACAGGGGGACATCACGGCGATCATAAAAGCTATCATCAGACTTGTCTACCTTATATTAGTGTACTTTGAGGGAAGGGAGGGAACCAAAGCCTCACGTTCAGTGTGGTTAAGATCTGAACCTGTTCTGGGGACAGTGTGAGCACTGGTATTTGCCTGTGAATCATTCACTGTGCTGCAATTCACAGCAGTAGCTAAGCTGAGTAGCTAGGGTGAGCTGGAGCCATGCAACACATGCTTGATGCTGCATGGGGCATGCTGTAAAGATGAGCTTGGTCCGTGGACTCAGAGGCCTGGCTGTGCTGTGGTTCGAGTCCTGCCTGGGCAGCCAGAACTGTTCCCTGGCACGTCTGTGTCTGCTAAGACTAGAAATGTTGCCTTCAACACCATGCAAATGGCTCTGCTACATGTAACCGAGCTCTGGAGGTATTTTGGCGGAAAAGATTCAGAGCACCTGGCTTCAGCTCCCTGTGGTGGTGTTGCTCTGATTTGGAGAAGCTGGCAGCTGAGATTTTCTGCCCCAAGTCAGGATTTATTCAGATAGGGGCTTTGCTTTTGCCCCAGCCAAGGGTGGAGTTCAGATCTGCAGTTTCTATTCAGGGATTGGAATCAGGCATATACATACACACACACCTTTATGTATAACTTTATGCCTAAGCATTCCCAGTCCATGCACACCCTGCCACTTCTTCTTCTGCCTGCCTCATGCTTGCTCAGTGGAGAGAGTCCCCAGCGCTGCTAAATGGAGGTTTTGCAAAGAAAGCAAGAGGGCTATCACGCAGCAGAAACACAGACAGCAGGAGTTTGTGCCTTTGGCAAAGCCAATATCAGCATATCCAGCTGTGCTCAGCTGCATCCAAATACCGCATCCTCGGCTGCTTTGGGCTCCTGCACCGAGATCGAACCACGTGCAACAGGGCCTGTGGACTGGATTATCATCTCATCCCTCTCAGCGTTGTCTGGGAAAAAGAGGTACGAACTAGGAAGCATGCACAAATGCATCCTAAACACCAGAAGCTTGCATTTTCCCAGGATCAAGTTACGTTCCTTCCGCCCCAAATGTGGGGTTTGTGACTCTGTGAGGACTCCATAATATCTGACGGGTGCCGTATCTTGTCAGTAGACTGGAAGGGTATGAATATTCAGTATCCTTCTTCCATCATTGTTCTCCCTTCCTCAGTGAGAAACCCTAAGAAATGGGTGGAGTCGGTGCCTGTTAGTTTATTGCAGTTAATCCCCACAGAACTGAAAGGATATTTGAAAAATCGAATCACTGAAAAAGATTCTGCCACAGAATTTTATTTTGCTTTGTTTTGATTTTAACAAGATTTAGCTAGGGGAGTTTCAGTCTTTTCAGAAAGGTGAGCATGCAATACGCTCTTATCTTTTACACCTGCAGGATTTCAATTTTGCTGACCGAAGTGACAAATCTGCAAAAAGCTGAGGTACCCCTCTGAGTTCTCCCAGCATATTTCAAACCAGAATAAGAAGAAAGAGGATGTAAATACTTGCTGAAATTCTGTATTCTCGGAGGGCACCAAGGGATCTGCATTTGGATAATCTAAATTACTAGAGAAATCAGGGGAATAGCAGATGACTTTGAAAGACTGAATTGCTAGACATGTTTCTTAACATGCACAAATTGCTCCCTGATTTCACAAGAAAAAACGCTCTATGCTGATTATTGTTTTTAGATATTATTTTAGTTGCAGTGTCTGGAGGCCCAGTCAAGATCAGGATCTTGTGTTAGGTGATACACAAGGACACAGTAAGATTCCTCTCCTCGGAGGGTTTGCAGTATGAGTTTCAGTCTAAGGAGGATTGTTTAATGCAAGAGATCAGCAAATTCCACCATTTTGTGTTAGCTGAGGGTCAACCCCGGTTTACCTGTTGCCCACTCCTTTTTTCAGTCCCTCCAACTTCTTGGTTGGGCGCATCTGCTCTTTTCTCAGAAAAACTCCTTTCTGCTTAACTTTTCTCTCCCAGCCCCCCAGGGTATAAAACACATCCCCCAAGTGGATAGCCTGCTGCAAGGCTTCCATGGGGCCACAGCTGGCCTTGGGCAACACGTGAGCAGGCTCTTGGGGCGCGCGAACCCCCGGGGCTCCTTGAGATCAATGTCCTGTCAGAGCGTGCCAGGTGGCACCTGCTCCGGGGCAAGCCACAAGTAGGGGAGGGCTTTATGGTCTGCTTGGAGCCCAACAGTATCCATCCCGTCACGAAAAGGAAAGCTGAGGAAACATGTCTGATACTTGCTTTATAAAACAGAAATGCAGAAGTCTGCCCACTTCTCTTGAAAGATGTGGTGACTCTCTCCTCTTCCTCAGGAACTGTTTTGGCCCGTTTCTTAAAGCTAACATGGACAGTGGCCTTCACCTACCCACCTTTACCCTCGCACAGAGTTGCCAAACTGTTTGCTGCACCATGAAACAGGGACTGCCTTTACACCCCCATCAGCCTCATTGGAAGCTGCTACAGTTCCCATTATATTTGCACTCAGCTTTAAATACAGCTCGTGGAGAAGGAGGTGGTCACTTCAGTAGGAGACAAAGCATGGCCAACCCATGCGAGTGTACGATTCCTCCTGCCACTTACTAAAAATGATGCTTCTCCTGTGCATTAGAGGAACTGAAGACCTTAAAGGCTAGAAGACCAAATGGTCTGCTTTAGTTATTCATCATTAGCACTAGCTATTATTAAGAGCTGCCCTTTTTGGCCAGAAATATTAACTTCTAGCCTGTTTCTTTCTGTGATCACTGCCATCGAACACCCTCTGCCCTCACTGGCCTCTCATTGCCCTGTTGAGCACTCTGTCTTGAAGAAGGCAAGTCTGAAGTTCTCCTCCCCTCCACTCCAGTTTCAACCCATTGCTTTCCCCCAGTAACTCCAGGCCTCCTGGACCTTCTTCAGGCCTTTTCCTTGTGGTAATTCATGCCAAATCAGTTAATGCTTTGCTCCTCATGTTCCTCCTGAACGTGCACTGGGTTTCCCCTTGCTGTACACCGTTGATTTCCCCCCAAGACTGACTCAGCGTGCTGCGTACGGTGCATTCAAGGCAAGAGTTCCCGCCAACAGTGCCAGCACGTCTTACTATCATCCCCATTTCACTCTGAGAGGCACAGGCCTTATTTACTCTTCTCTTTAATAACACAGATGGTTTTAATAGTTCTCTGCATTCGCCCCCAGTTCTTTCTCCTAGTCTGTAGTCTGTTTAATGCTTTAGTCTAAGTGATGGCTTTGTCACTTAATCTCGTTAAAACTTCTCTTCATTGAACTCCCTGAGCTGCTTATCAGACCGTAAGCCTAATCTACCATTTGTAATTAATTTGTTCTGTGCCTCCTACAATTTGGCATCGTTAGATAATGGCATCATTCTCAAGGTCACTGATATCCAGCACAAGGTAAACACCAAGGGCTCCAATACTACCGTGATAGCCTCCTCCTTCCTCCTCTCTTTGCCACTCAGTTTGATTTTACTGACAGCTTTCTCCTTCTCCCTGAGCCAATTCCTAATGCATTTCAGCTGCTTCCTGCCCAGTGGACTCTGCTATGTGGCTTTGCAAATCAATCTTCTTCACTGGCTAGCAGCAAATGTTTTTCTGATATCCTCCAGACTCACCTGCACTGTTTTTCTGCTTGTCTTCTAGTTCATTTGTATTTGGTCCATGGATTTAGGAGCACTGTTCTCTCCTTGCTGAATTGCACATCTGTAAATCTTTAAGAGCCGTGTCCTTGTGGTCTCAGGGTTGGAAAGGGGATACTGAGCCTTTCACCTTCAGGCCATAGGTCTGAGTGGACAATCAATGGCTTGCTCCTCAATGGCATGAGTAGAATTAAGCCACAAATCGCTCCTGTGATTTGATGTCTGCATTAAAAAAAAAAAAAAACAAATCCAGGATCATCACAGCTGGTGGAATGAAGGAGGAAAGCAAGCACTAACTAGAGGAGAAAACCAGCCCAATACTTCCTTGCTCCCTGCAGATCCTTCTGTGATGCTGGCACTCAGCACCACTGGAGCCTGTGCCTCCAGTCCGTGTATAGAGGTATGTTTGCAGGGGTCTGCCTTGTCTGGGTCTGCTGGCTTAAAACCCTTTTTAGCAATAAATTTCACAGGACAGAAAAGGCAAGAATGCTGCCTTTGCTGATATTGCCATTTGCTTGTTGGGATTTTTTGGCATGGAGTTATCTGGGGCCTTTGGGAGCTCTCAGAACAGGACTGGTCCCAGGCGTACACTCATTGCACCTCTGCCCGATCGCCCCATCTGGGCCCTGTCTTTGGCGTCTCCCTGGCAGGGCTCTGCCATTGCCCCCTCGGCATGGACCCCAGGGGCTGCCCACCAAACCCAGCTGCTCCAGTTCTGGCAACTCAGTACTAAACCAGCCCTCTTCAACCCAAGCCGTTGTCTGTTTTACCAGTCAGAAGAAAGCTTCTCGAGAACGGGTTTTTAACACAGCATATATGTATCTGTCTTACCAAAAATCTTGCTTTTACCTAGTGGTAACCTTAAACATTGCAGCGGTTACTGGAGTTTCTGCCTGTTCCCCCATGCAACCACCTCTTCCCTAGAGACAGTGGGAAGTCAAAGCTAAATCCCTTTGTGTTTCCTGATAGATTTATTCTCATCTCATAGATTTTCCTGTTTGGGTGTTGTAGCTGACAAACTCCAGTTGATCTGACCTGTTTTCTCCATCTTTGCTGCTTTGCTCCTGAAAGTCCTCTATTAAACTTAAGTAGTAGATTCACATGGAGTATTGTTAGGTCATGGGTATCGATATTCAATACAGTATTGATCACAGTAGTCAGAAATTCAGCGTTCAGGCAGCTATAATCAACAGCTCCAAATCCATTACACAGAGCTGCATGGAGGATATCTCACAAGCAGTGAAAATTCAAGCTTTTTTCCCTCAATTGGGTCTGCAAATACTTTCCATAATTGGTAGTTCTTGTGAGTGGACCTAATTCTTTTTTCCCTGGTGTCCTCAAAAGGAAAAACAAAGCTGGTGAGAAATTCTGCTGCCTCTTGGGAGAAGCCAGACTGCTGCAAAACAGGCACGTTGTCTTCTGCTGGGGGGTGGGGGGGGTAAATGCAGAAAGGACATATTGTGTTTGCTTACGTTATTGCCACATGCAGAACAGCCCCACTACCTTGCTGGGCACGAGCGCACGGCGCTTCAGTAGATTTAGCTCCGTAGCTCCAAAACAACTGTGCAGAGCAGCTGCATTCAAATAGTCGAGTGCAACATTTTGGGTAAAAAGCAGCTCTTACCTAAGGATATGCAGTAATTACTCCCAGTGAAATGTACCTGGCTCAGTGGCAAGAAGACACATTTGCAATGGGCTTGCAAACTGTTAGGAATTGCATGTAGCGTTTGAATACAGTTATGCCCAAAGATGCTGTCTAGTAGCAGGGTAACTTTGTGTTTGAGCTGATAGTCCTATACAGACAGTTTCTGCTCAAAGGGCACATTAATAAGACTGACTTCAGGAGACTGACTCCTGAGATCAGAACCAGGTTTGGATCGACAGATAAACCCTCCATTTTCCAACAACGCAAGTCATTATTTCAGTCTGTCTCTGCAACGCACTCCTCCAAAGCATGCTGAAAAAAAATTTTAATCCATTTATATAACTCCTTTTGTGTGCTGCACTGCCATTCTCTCTGCTCACACAATCACTATGCCAATGTGATCAACAAAAGAGCAAAAATCATTTTATTCGAGATACACTCCATTTGCTCTGAGAACAACCCCAAGTTCAGTTTTGTTCAGCTGTGATGCATTTGGTTCCCAGTCCCTAAACCCCACAGTGCAACGCTAAGTATCAGATATCTACCATCAAAAGGGCTTTTTTTTAATTTCAATTTTCTTTTATTTTTAATGATCCATTTGTCTCTTCAGACTCAGGAGCAGGCAGTGAAATCGGCTCTGATTTGCAGCCGCAGGCTGCCCGTCCCTTCCTCTGCTTCCATGGAAACACGTGTTGGATGAGGGGAAACCGGGCACAGACTTAAAGCAGATGATTTCCAAAATACGTGCTTCTCCTTGCAAGGGGTCATTTACCTCCCTTTTGCACAAAACATGGGGTGAGGGGGAAATCCCTTTAGGGGACAACTTCTCGAGGTGCCTGGCTGGTGCTGCCTCAGCAGCCGGTGTGGCAACAGCAGCCGTGTCAGACCAGCGAAAGCTTCTCCTCTTTTAGATCACCAGGGCCCTTTTGGTCTTCAGAGTGATGGATTAATGAATGGCAGCACCAGAAAGTGCTCACCCCTTTAACTCCTGGGTTGAAGTCATCTTCCCTGATGGCCATTTTGAGTCTTTCGTTGTCTCCTGAAGCCACTCAGACCAAACTCTGCTTCCTTATCCGTTCCCCTCTTGGTTGCGTGAGTGTTTTGAGGTTCACCGAGTATTTCAAAGTGGTTGAAAGATCGGTGGTAGTAGGCAAAAACACTCAGTATTATTCTTCTGGTGACCTAAGGGTTTGCCTTGGCATGAAGCACCTGCCTGCGTTGCTGGAGTCCGCTTGAGTTGCTATTTCCCAGCTCTCCGACCACCGTGCAGCCATTTGGGGTAGGAGGTGAAGAACCAATGAATTGATCATGAAGCTGCAAGTCATTTTTGGGGAAAGACAGCGCAGGTCTGAGGCAAGACATCAGTCACTGATTCAGTGGTCTCACCCACCTCTGAGAAAAGGCATCCCCCAAGGGACAGTGGTTTGGGGTCCTTCCACCATGACCGGGATGTTTGCTGCCGGGCTGCTGGGAGGGATCTTGCACCATGATGTCACCCGCCTCTCGTTGTCACGTTGGAAAGGTGGCAAGTGATCCATGGCAGCACAGAAAAGAAGCGTTTTCTCATCCTCCACCACTTGCAAAGTGTTCTAGTTTTGAAGGCTGCTTCTGCCAGTGGCAATGTGAGGATAAAATGGGGTGGGAACCTTTTTCAAAACAAAGAAAACCTGCTTTTCCATTTCCAAGGCTGGGAAGCCATCCATCCTTGGCCTCGCAACAAAGCCCTATCTCAGGCATGGAGAGGTAAAAATAAACGTCACTCCACACCATTCTACGGTTCTGCAAGATTCACATTAATCAGACCCTGTCATTAATTATTTAGCTTTGGGGAAATGTGCCGAAGGGCTTCCAAGACGTCAAACGTGCAAAGTAATTGCCACATTTACTTGCAGGCTAATTGGGAGGCCAAAATAGATGGCACTGGGTTGAGCAGGCGTGCGAGGGAGGGGACGGGACCAGGGCTACTCTGCCTCCCCGTGCCACCCGGGGCTGCATTTCAGTGCGTGTGCCGCAGCGCCGGAGCGGGGCTGGATGCCCCCAGCCCTGCACCCTGCACCCCAGGCTCTGGTTCTCGCTTTGCACCCATTGCTGGAGCACATGGTGACATGCAGCAGTCCTCCCTTTCCCCAAATAAGTAGGTCTCGCCTGCAGGTTTGCAACCTGCGGAAAACAAACACATGCAGAGCATCAGGGCTATATTTATCCGGAACTTAGAAGCTGTGGTTCGTGGGAAACTTTGATCACTTTAAATGTCAGGCAACCTGCAAAAAGGAGGAAAAAAAAAAAAATTAGAAAGCAAGTTCTTTGGAAGAGGTAGTAGGTGTTGTTTCCAGAATGAAGCACACCCTCATCTCTTGTGGCCCCCAGTACTAGACAAGCTAATCTAGAGAGGGCCACAGTCTCTCGGCTTGGAGCTTTCCTGCTGCAGAGTTGGGGACACTCAGAGGCCGAGGTTTTCGAAGCCCAAACCTGCAGCTGCAGGGAGACCAGCAGGTCTCAAAAACCTGCCAGGGATTCAGCAACAGCTTACTAAATCCAACACGTCCTGTGAAAAATGAGGTTCATCCAAAACAATGTATTGCATTTTGCTTTTCTTTTTTTGGATCTGATTGTATTTAAAGAGATTGTGGTTTTCTTGGATTTAAATGTAATCTAAAAATAGTGTCATACCATTATGTTTTCTCTCTGATTCATTTGCAAGACATGAAGTATCTGGCATGTGATATACAAGAGCTTTAGATGGGACTTGGGAATATTGTGGTTTTGTTCCTGGTTTGCTTGGGTGTTTTTATTTCGAATCAGGTATCTGACACAGTTACAAGTACAAAGGGATGTTTGGTGGTACTTGTGCCAGTCAGGAATTTCCAGCAATGCCCCACATACTTGAATGTTTGCAAGGAGTGAAACACATGGGGAAAGTAGTTCAAAAATCCCAGCTGTCCTTTTGCAATGCTTACCCAGTCTTATTTTACTATTTTCTTTGAAATCCCCCAACTTCTGCAAAAGCCCAACCTGTTGCAAGGGAATTCACTATTCATGCAGAAAATGTAGTCTGTTATTCTTCCACCTTGCTCTGTTCATAGGCAGTGCTCTGGGATGAGGGTTATTTCTGTACCCCTGCATATCTGTAGTATTACTCTGAAATTACTGCTACTTCCACCATATCCGTGCACAATTCATTATTGAAGCAGAGTGGCTGAATGTACTGTAATATGAAGAAAGCATCTTCCCTAATTCAGTTTTGCCCAGTGAACTTTCCTGCTGCTTACTAATTGATAAAGATGTGAAAATAATTCAGTTTTAAATATGTATTCAAATTCGCGCTATACCTCATGTTCCACTGAGCGCAATTCTCCTTCTAGAAGACTTGGAGAGCATCAGGGTTAAATATTTTGACATATTTGGGAGCTGAGACTTTCACGGAGTAACAGATACTTTCTTCCTGCTGTATTCCATTTATAGCTGCATTTGGGGACATTCGGTTTGCTCTCCTACAGGAGACGGATGCTCTGCCTAGTCCAATTTCTCACAGTGGTCATGTCTGCTCCTCCACCCTCTTTTCTGAGCAATCGCTCCTTTTATTAGAGTTTTCTTCTTCTGAAAAGGACCCAACCCTTCCTCGTGCCTCTGCGGCACTGGTGGCAGCTGCCAAGGTGACGGTGCGCTTCCCCCACCTCTGCCACACTGGCATAAAGTCACTAATGGCCTTTGAAGGGGAAAATGTTGTTAAGGTGCCCAGAAGGGTGAATGCTGCTTTGGCTGATACTGGTGGGCAGAGAAACCAGCTGAGTGCATTTTCAGTACCAAATTCTGCTATCCTTACTCATAAGATCTTACTCTATGAATTTTTTCCATCATCTTACAGTGCTGCCTAAGATATTACCGCATCCCTCTCTGCAGCTCATATTTTTTAATGAATTCATTGCGACAGGGCTGAGAGGAGAGGAGTCGTCTTCATTTCACAGTTGGGAAACTGAGTCAGGAAGCTTTTCCCAGATTCACACCCATCCCAGGGCTAGTGGCCTGTCTTTCCTTTGTGGGAGCAACCAGGAAAATGGAGCTTTTGGGGTTTCACTGTAACATCATGCAAATCTGAATTCTGTAGTCCTTTTAGTTTGGTCTTCTAAACTCAGAGTAATCTTTTTCATGTATCTTTAATCCTTTGGCCTTCAGAATGGGAAATGAAATCGCCTTTTCTCAGATATTCAGATCCAGGGAACTTCTCTGGGGTCTGCTTTTTCTTTTCCCCCCTTGTCCTCATTTTGCATCCACGTGTATAAAATACCTGGTTGTAGGGGTGACTGGTGGAAGTCCCTAATGGGCTGGTTGCTGGCTGTGGGTTTTCATGGCGTGTGTTGCTGATTTGGTGCTGGAGGTTTGTCTGGCCTTGCTAAGGGTACCTCCTGGTTGTGCCCTTCCTCTTCCTCGTGCCCCGTGCGAGGGCACGTGCTGGAGGAGGGCCGCCCCCACCGCTCCTGCCATCGCTCGGTTTCTGCATGGCTGTTCTTCCAGACGTTGTCCTGAAATGCCCCACAAAACCATTTTCCCTGTGCTTTTCCCCAGCAAACGCAATTCTGACCACTTTCCAGGCAACACTTCTGGCACATCATTTCCTGATCTAATTCTTCCTACCCTAGTGGTCCATAACAAAATTTAAAAAACAGAGCACTGTCTTCCCTGTCCAAAGTGTTTTCCTAGCCTCAGTGTTCACCTTGGCTTTGACAAGAGCCCGGATCATGCTCTCTCTTTGCTTTTCCCCTCCCACAGCCTTGTACTGACGTTCATGTTTTACATACCAGTATTTTAAATGCTTCATTACTGCTTTTGGGTTTTTTTTCCCCTTAGACAATACTAATGCAATTCTCTCTAAGAACTGCTAGCCAGCCTTTTACTACGCGCAGCACCGTTAGCATTGCTACGGGAGACGTCCGAGCTCGCTGCCTCCTCTCCCGCGGTCCTTAGCCCTTCTCCCCGTCGCAGGGATGCTGTCACGCAGGATGGAGACGGCCACCACCCAGCCTGTCTCCCTCCTTCTCTGGCAGCTCGGCCATGTATTTTTCGGCATTAGCCTGCCTTTTAGCTGATGGGGATCTCTGCGGAAAATGTATGAGCGATCCGTTGTTATTTTCTGGGGAAAGCGGCGGTTGCCATGACGATCGTGTGCCGGTCGAGCCGGTGCTTGCACGGCAGCAGTGCCTGCACACCTCCGCCACGGATGAATTCACCCTCCCGGCCCCGTGGCGGGGCAGGGGCAAGGAGACACGGGGGTGTCGAGGCTGAGGGGCTCCAAGAAAGCAACTTGTTTGGGGAACGGGGGCCAGGGATGGGTCTGGTCTCTGATAGGTTGCTCTGCTCCTTCACCCACCTGCCTGGTTTGGGCCAGTGGGAGGGTTGCTGGGTGCGGGAACCAAGGAGATGGCAGAAACGGGGCAAACCACAGCCCATCCACCAGCCCTGACATTCCTCTGAGACTCCCAGGCTGCCTAAGAGGCTGGTGGCTGTGCCGCAGAAGAAACCTCAGTCTCCTGAGCTCTGCCTGCAGGCTGTTAGTTTAATTTGCAGTCGCGCTTGCACAGTTTGTCGTCACGTTCGCCCTCGGCCAAAGCATCCCAGCCCCTGAATCAGCACTCAGAGCTCCAAAATTTGGGCCAGATCCCAATAGGGCAGGGAGGGGGGGCTGCCACCGTGAGGCTGGGAGCGCGGCTCGGGGCGTTTCTGTGGACATACCTTCACCGGGGGATGCAGGCAGAGCGGAGCTGCCTTAGCCCAGCACCTGGACACAGAGCAGGACAGTCCAGGCCTGGACTCCAGAGGGGAGATTCCTCTGTTCCCCAGTGTCCCTGTTCAGCACCAGGCAGGGTTTAACCATTTCCAAGGGGAAAGCAATCCCAGTTCTTTACGGTCTTGCTTGATCTCCACTGCTCTAGGAATGACAGCCTTTAACGCTTGCATGCAACATGTATTACAAGAATACAGGAGGCTCCTTTGCTGGCGTGGCTGGATGTTATGCTGGGTGCAGCAGAAATAAAGCCTAAAAGCAGATGGTGCCCCAAATTTAAGTAGACCAAGCAGACCCAGAGACCTAAGAGAGATGATTCCCAAGGTCATGCAGGAAGCCTGTGGCAGACATGAGAACTGAAAATAGATCTCCTGAGGCCCAGCCACACTGTAGTCTCAAGACTGTCTTTCCTTTTGTCTTCCAGTCCATTAAGAAGATCAGTTAATGAAATGGGATTAATAATGCCAGCTGCAATACCAGCAACGCTGTAAGGGAGACAAATTTAGCTGCATAGGCTGAAAAGTGGTAGGCCTGAAACTGGGGGTAGGCTGGCACTGCTTCAATGCAAGTCCTATAAGAGTCTGCTCCGCTGCAGGAACGCTGGGAGTCAGCCAGAGTTTTAGGGTCTCGTGAGCCTCACCAGCCACATCTTAAAGAAGGAATGAAAATGCACCAACTACATCCCCCAGAGGAGAGAAACACCCAATTTTAAGGTTCCCAGCACTTGAATGTAGTCCCACTGGAAAGAATCAAAAGACTTTTCTAGGTCAATGGCAGGAATAGAGCCTTCATTTTTACGATCCTTACGGTTCAAAAATAACATTAAAGAACCAAGAGAAATTATTCACTGCTGAAGAGCCAGGAGCAAATCCAGATTGGTTCTTACCTGCTGTTACCTGCTTTAGTTAATGAGCTCAAATGGGATTGTGGAAGTGCCAAATATCTCTAGGATGGTCAACGAAGAGGATCCTTGTCAGGCTCAGGTTTACTGAGGGACCACGGGTGAGGACTCCTTCCTTAGAGCATCCTTGCTCCGAGTCCTATCTACCTCGTGCCACACGAAGGCAAAGTGGCCAGCAGGCCCTCATCTGCAATGGGGCTAGATCCCACCAGCGTTCATTTGCAAGAAGAAATGGGTAGCGCTGGCTTCTGCAGGACACACAGGGTAATTGAAAGCTGATGTCCTTCATTCTGCACATCAGAGGCTGAAGAGCTGAAATGGAAAATTGTTTTCTAATAGTAGGACCAGCTTTAGGATTTCCCACAAAATGGCTCATTTAACAGGACTCAAAGGCCTCCTCATTCCCAAGAAGGGAAGCAAGTGTAAAGCACGTTTCACCTGATTCGATTCCTTCACCCACTCGTTTGACTCATATCACATGGTTGTCACCTAAGACTCATGATAAGCTCAGGCTTTGAGCAAAAGTGCGCATGAAAAACACTTCTGCTGAGCAGAAAGTGAAACAGAGGCAGCTGAGCAGAAGCTTAGCAACACATCTCAAAACCCAGTTCTTGTCCCTGTGAACAACCCAAATATTTTGACTGATGATTTAAAAAACCCTCATAAACCCAGGTATTTCAAGACTTCTATAAGAAATTGCAAGGAAGCTGGAACATTATGTGACATGCTGGGATGCGGGGTTTCTTTTGTTACAAGTACTGGATCCAGACTTAAATTGCACCAGTTTAAGACACTATTGTCTTTTTACCAGTTTATTGATTTCTTTTATAGGCTAAAGACCTGAGAAAAAAAGTAATTCATCACCGTCTTGCATCTCCTAAGAGAAAGCACCAAAGGCACAGAGCAAGAGACAGCAAGGACAAAGCTGTCTATGTACCACCTAGACTCTGGACAGTGATGGACCTGAAATGGTCTTAAGTGTTTCTCAGGCTGGTCCAGCTCATGGCCGTTTCAGCTGAGCTGCCTCTGAGCAGATCTGCAGCCCAGAAAATGCGTTGTGCAAGAGTCAGCACAAGAGAGCAGGAAGGGACTAGAGCAGAGCCTACTCTGGCCCGTCGCTCAGTTATTGACAGCCTCTTCACTCAAATGTAATTGCTGGCTGCCCTTGGGTTGCAGCACTCCGGCAAAAACTCCCCATCACTCCTTAGAGCTTTGAGACATATTAATGAAACATTTAAAATAGCATCCTCTCTATTTTTGTTGCTAATGCTGAGAACATATTAGCTAGGAACAAAACCCAATGATCGTCCTTTATGTTGTTGTTTGCATAAAGCGCTAAATGTCAGGATCTTGCAGCACCAAGCTGCAGATCTGGCACTGTCCTCAATGTGTCCCACCAAGCGTTGACGTGGAGTGATGCAGAGCTACGTTCTGAAGAAAATAATCATTCAGAAGGGTCTTCAAAGTCACTGCACTTAGAGTAGAACTGGCGACTACTTTAGCTCCATCTCTGAACTTCTTAACATTAAATATTCTTTGAATGATTTCTACCTCTGCCCTTCAGCAGGACTATTAAATGACAGCCCTGCAGTTTACGGCAGTGCGTGATCCTTCCTGTGACAGGATGTAGTGGATACTTCTGAGCTCTTCTGGACTGTCAGGTGGATTCAAGTACATTTACCTAAAAAGCCTTAAATGTTGTTACCTCTGACCTCATCCAGAGCTCATCGGCTGGGTCAGGATGAGTTGAAGGCAGCCAGCTAACTTTATTTTAGTGACTCCTTAACCCATACTTCTTACATATATGGACCATTACCTCCAGCAGAACTACTTAACGGGCACGTACTGATGAGCCCAGTTGGCATGTGGCTGTGCCATCAACAGCAAACTTTGTGTGACCTCGCTAAAACATCTCAGGATCTGTAATCATTTCAGTAACATCCTATGGCAGAAGGAGGTTTGCCATGGACAGTGCTCTGAAGGGAAGGAAATTCTACTTATTGCTCTTAATCCTGCTTCTGTTCACAATCACAGAAAAATTCTTCTCCAACACTGCAGTATCCTGCTGTTGATGCCAAGGGCTCTGACCTGTGCACATCTCACCCTTTTTGGATCCAGGCAGTGCTATATGTATCTGTGCCTTCCACTCTGGTCACTAAACATGAAGTTGATGGTTCAGGTTTAGCTCTGTAGCAAAGAAATAGTTCCCACCCTCAGTCTATTGACAGCCAGCTGATGAGTCCTAATTCTGGTCCACTTCTTGCTGAACGCATAATCTAAATTCTGGTTGTAGAAAAGCATTTCTTATCAATTACCATTTTAGTTCTGTATCCACGTGTTGCTGGCAGGGATTTTGTTAAACTTTTTGTGCAATTCTAAGTAGACACATGTGCAGCTTAAAGCCAGGTGCTGCCTGTGTCCCTTGCCTGGCTCAGCACTGGGAAGATCCACTGGATAAGTTACTGCAGGCTGAAAGATGTTCTTATCCCATTCTAACTTTATAAATAGGTTCATCTCTTAGCTCCAGTTCTGTTCCAGTTCTGACATGAATGTATTGTTCTCATTATCACCAACAAAACCACGGGTTCTAGTTCTCCTGAATTAAAATAGCTCTGAAGTGGTGTGAGGGAATCCAATTATATGGGCCAGATCTGAAGAGACACTTTTTCAAAATGAAGTGTGAATTTAAGCAGGAAAAATGATGATAGGGATTGTTTTGGTAGCCTGCGGAAGTAGGTGGAGACCTGAAGTTTGGCACTAGGAAAATCCCTGCCAACAATGAAGGAAAGAAGTCATCACCATGGTTCATACACAAATGGGGTATGAAGTGTACATGGACCACTCTTCTGTCCAAGGGAAGTCTTTCATACCTGCCTGAGAAGTGTGGATTACGGTGAGACTGAGCAGAGATTTTTTGTCTTGGCACTGCTGTGTTGCTAGCGGTCTATGCACAACAGCCACGAGTTTCACTGATGCGCTAATTTGGAGGTATCTTTGGTTCTGTCCAGGGACTCCGGGATTTAGCAGCTTCATATGTGTAAAGGCTCTGCTTGATATGCACTGCTTGTAAAATTCCTTGTTTTATGGATTGGTGCTGGGAACCTACCACAGAGCCGTAGTCAGTGTGCAGGGCAAAAAGCAACAATAGGGATATCTTCTGCTTTTGCAAAGTATCTAAACCAATCAGTCTGCATTGAGAAATCACTCCTTGCCAGGTCTCTTCTTCCTTTTTTAATCAAGCCAGGAAGCATGCGAAATCATCAAGACTCATAACATTGTTTGCAGATTGTTTAATCTTACTATACGCAACGACAACTGAAGCCAGTTACGCACCAATTAGTTAATTATTTCCCTGTTAGGGCTGCAGATGGTGGATCTAAGCCTACCTAGACAGAGCAAGTCTTCTGAGGGATTTCAAAAATGGTTTTGAAACACGAACAGTGGCTTTTGGTTTTAGTCATCCAGCAGAGTTTCCTAGGTAAAGGTTAAGATCTAACTGCAGTGAAGCGTTCCTTAAATTCTGGTTTTCTTCCATGAGATGAGTTATGTGAGGGAAGGATAAGTGACCTACTACTGCCAGGTGGAAGAGATCTCTGTTAACTCAAGCATCAAATACCTTTGTTTTTGGAGCCAAAAAAAGAGAAGAGGTTCAAACTCAGTTCCCCACACTGATGTGTGACTGCCTGTGTCTGTTTCCATAAAATAAAACTAAACTCAATAAAATGTAGCTAAAGGAAAAATATTTAATATGATAACATGATCTAAGAGATTAAATACAGCCGCAGCACTGAGAGCTCCCCAGTTGCGATCGCTGGGCTGACAGTGACTTGGCCGGGTTTGATACACCATATCTCAGGTCACTCTTCAGTGAAATGGGGTGACTTCTCTGGGAGATTTTTTGTGACTGATAAAAAAGCAGAAACTGAAAAGGCAATAGGGTTGCATGAATTTGGGGCATCCTCTTTCCCAGCGCTTGTCAGGTACGTACCCTGAAGACACTGCTTAGTTATGATATCTGTGGGGGATACTTTTAGTAGTTTCTTGATGGGGAAACTGAGGCAGAGAACATGTCTAACTTGAAGGAAGAGAGCTGGTGTAAAAATCCAACCATTAGTGGGCTCCACAATTATTACCGAGAGCGCACACTTTTTCCACAATTCATCCCGTAAACCAGCACTCCTGTACTACCAGTCCTGGTTTGTGCAGCATTTGGCGGCAGTGAGAGGAGGTAGCGTTCATCTCCCGCATGCCCAAAGGAGGGTCCTGCTCGCTTGGCCCGGCACCCTGGTGCGGCAGGGCTTTGCGGCGATGGGGCCAGGGGCAGGAGAGCTGTGATTTCCCGGCCGCGTGGGTACTCTGCCATTTCCTTGTGTCTCTGGGATAGTTTGGAAAAAATAGCAAAGCAGGTGTTGCTCTGACAGGACCAGGTCCTGCCCTTGCTTTTCTCCTGGACAGAGGAGCAGGAGAGCCGGGGTGCGGGGAGGGGAAGTAGCCCCTCGTGGGGGGGGGGGGGAACAAAACGGAGAAAACACCAGATTTCATCACACTCCCAAGAAATTTCTGGAAGGGGAATAGTCACCGCCATGCAGAAGCAGCGCTCCCTCCCCCTGCCCGACACCCACACCCCGTTGTGTTTGTGTTCCTCCGCCGCCAGGTCGCCTCTTAACCGTTTCGGGGCGGCTGCGCGAGGCTGCGCCGGGCTCTCGGGGCGCATCCCGGGCTCGCATCCCGGGCTCGCATCCCCCCCCCGCTCCCCGGGGCAGAGCACGTCGCCGCGCTGATTTGCTGCAGCGGGCACCGCAGCGCGCCGCCCG
>NW_020450995.1:179657-246659 GCF_003343035.1 Apteryx rowi | reverse complement strand
CCCGCCCCGCGACCGGCAGCTCCTCGCCCCCCGCCGCCATGCAAGCCACTGCCGACTCCACCAAGATGGACTGTCTCTGGAGCAACTGGAAATGCCAGGGTATTATCTCTGTCCCGCTGTTGCATGCCTAGCAGGACTGCATGGGAGAGGAGGCACGGGCAGGATGCGTCCGCTCGTGCGTTGTTCACCTGTGGGCCTTTGCATGCTGTTTTCTCTCCCTCCCCGTGAAGCGTTTGTTTGCGGTGATTTAAGACAAAAGCCCTTGGTTCGGTTCTTTGAGTGTATTCCTCCAGCCGTTTCAGCCTAAAAGCATCCCGGATTGCAGGACCTTGCTTCTCACCTTACCGCTCATTTCCAAAGCATCCACCCTTGCAGCGAGCGGCGCCTTCCCTCCTCCCCGGCCGTCCCTGTTGCTGTGCCGCCGGCATGATTTCATCCCTTTCGGGCTCTAGCAAAGCCGAGCGATTGCGGGTTTGCGCCGGCCGGGGCTCCCGAGGGTCGGAGGCGGCGGTGAGGGGCGCATCCAGCCCACGGACACACCCAGGGCGAGGGCTTAGCCCAGCGCCAACACAAAGAAAGCGCAGCCCCGGCGAGGAGCTGCCGCGGCATCGCCACCCGCTTCGCACTTTGCTAGACAGTCGCCTTTCTTTATTTTTTTATTTTTGTTTTTTTAAATCCCTTTGCTGCTCTTCGGAGCGCTCCGCCGAGCCGCTCGGTGCGCAGATCCTGCGGCGGCTCGCTCCGCCGCCGGGCAGGAGCGCGTTCTGCGCGGTCCGTGTCGGCGCGGGGTGGGGCTGGCCCCCTTCCCGGGCGCCTCGGACCGCTCTGCAGCCATTTTTAGGCGGCTTCACGCTTCCCAGCAAGCATCCAGCCTTTGTTTTGAGAAAAGGCAGCGCCTGCGACGCTGCTTCGGGAGGCAGATTGCAGGGCGGGGGGGGGGGGAAGCTGGCGGCACAGCCCCATGTCGGCTTCAGGCGGGCTTGGCTTCATGGGATGGCTTAATTTTAAGGTGCTTGTTTACTCTGAAGAGGCAGGACGTGATGCGGATGCTCATGGTAGCATTCCTGGGAGAGAGAGTAGAGCATCATCTCGCTAACGGGTCCAGGACGCTTCCAGGGAGAGAGCCTCAGAAACGCTGCTAAACGCAACAGCAGCCAGAAGACCTTCGCAGAGTGATTTTTGGGGAGAGGGAGGCAGGGAGAGACCCTTCGGACAGACGCGGTTGTCTGCAGGGAGCTTGCGATTTTTGCAGTCTGAATTCTGCACCCAATTGCAGAGGGTTTTCTCATGAAGATGAGTCGCTGGGAAGTAAACAGAGGCACCTGTTAAATGCCAGCCTCCTGCAGCTCGGGCTTTGCATGCCGTAATCGGGGGCCAGGGTTTTCTGTAGGATCGTGTGATTCTTTAAGCTGGCGTGGGAGAGCCACGAGTAAAGTTCAGGGTGTCTTTTCATCCGAGCTTTACACGTAAACTTCCATGTTAGGTGGGGTTTTGTTTGTTTGTTCATTTTGTTTTTCTGGTGACCAAAAAGGCTAAATAGTCTGCTGATTCTTGTAAAATCATGAATTTGCTGAGTCAGGTTGTTGAGCCTGCCTGTATTTAGAGGCTGACTAAGTCTTCTCCGTTTTTATCAGAGAAAGCTATATTTATTCATAAATTAAAAACAAAAGGACAACAAAGGGCATGCTGCTATTATTTAATTAATAATTAATAGTAATAGTAAGCTTTCTCTCCTTCTGTGCTCCCCTTTTTGAAACCAAGAGGTAGATTTGCTGAAAATTGAATGACACAATGTGCCCCATGCTGATCTGAAGAAAAAAAAATCAGAAAAATCAGCGCAGCTGCAATAAAGCACTTGCCTCACTTCCACATCATTTGCATATCTTTTTCTTTTTCTTGGGTGGTGCTTTATGCTTTCAAAATGATCCTGCAGAAAACACAGAATAGTCATGGAATATTATTACTCCCTGAAAAATTCTTTGATCAATCCCAGATAAAATGGGAAGGAATTTAAAATTTAGAAGAATAAAGATTGGTTTTCATTGATTCTTTTAATATCTATTATTCATGCAGTCTCTGTGTCAACCCAGAATATCAGCTTTGTGAAAACCTGAAGCTGTATAAATTTGTCAACTTCATTAATTATCAGTGGAATCATTGATTCCTTTCTAGAAACTCTTAATATGGCTGTGAACATAAGAAATGCAGATACAGACCTCAGTAAATATTGAAAGTAATTGAAATGGTGGAAATACAGTGTTGAGGTTAACATAACTTTTAATGAATAGACAGCCAAGCCTCAGCTAACTAAATCTCTGGTTTGTCCTTACAGTATTTCTGATTGGTGTAAAACTGGGTAGGGATCCTGAGAAGCTGCAGGGACACTGGGTGGAGCTTTGGCTTTGCCCAGCTAAACCTACGTAGCGTTACTTTCTTTGCAATGAAGCAATCTATGCTGTTATGTACCATTTAAAAACACTGCTGTGTGTGTTTTACCTACACGTCCTGCAAGTATAGCGTGGTTAGGTTGATGATAGATTATGATACCACCCCTTAGGGAAAACGGGAGAGTAATTCCCCCCTGCTGGGCATATGCTCCATTCAAAATATTATCATAGGAGGCTTTGGGGAATTGCAAGCAATCTCCATGCTCAAGTCAGCTTTCGCAGTGGACATGATGCACTGAAGTAGGCTGGAGCAGAGCCATGCTTTATGCATGGCGGTACAGAGGAACACACCCGATGGGCCTGCTGGTTGAGGTGGGCCTCCGTATAACAACGTACAGCCAGCACCGGCAGCATGATGGGTCTCCCCGAAGGGAACTGCAGGATACGGAGCACCCTCAGGCTTGGATGGCTGGACCAGGTCTTGGTGCCATCCACGGGGACTCAGCTCGGCTCGCAGGACTTGCCACCATGCGGCTTGCTGGACGGTAACTAGTTAGGGAGGTCTTGGCACCCCAGCTCACTGGTACTACTTAACATCAGCTCTTCTGCACGCCGGCTCCTGGGTGTCCATGAGTGATGCAGTCCTTCCTGCAACTTCACCTTCCTACAAGACTTCTTAAGAAAGAAAATTTGAGCAATGCCAAGAACAAGGCCTGTGAATTGTTCACAGAAATGACCCTAAATATTATCCACATTATAATTATAATTTAATGTGGGAAAGAACTGCAGATTTCATCAACTCCACCTGGCTTACATAACTCCACTGGAAAAGTGTTATCGTGTAGTGTTTTTGGTGGCAGCTGTATCCAGAGATCCAGCTTTCTAGCTTGATTAATGTATCAACTGGTTTCTAAAGGGTGCTGAGAAACTATAGCAATGATTCCCTCATGGAAGTGTTCCCCACTTTAAGATGGATGGAGATGTTCAATGGCAAAAATATGGATGTGTGCTACTAATGTGTAGTCTTATTGACAATTCATAAGTCCATCTAATTATAGCTGTTATCATGAAAGTATGATTTCAGTCAGTCAGTACCTTCAGTACTGAAAATAATGTGGATTGAGCTGGGATCAAATTGTCTAGCTTCAAATGAGCTCTCCCTCTCTGTCCCAGCAGTTGGATCTTGTGTTGGACTTTGGTAGACCTAAAATCTTGGAAAAAAGTCATCATCTGATGTAACTGTTTTAGCTAACATTTCC
Source organism: Apteryx rowi (assembly GCF_003343035.1). NCBI lineage: Eukaryota > Metazoa > Chordata > Aves > Apterygiformes > Apterygidae > Apteryx > Apteryx rowi. The sequence goes on along the minus strand of NW_020450995.1, from coordinate 243,013 downwards.
ACAAAACTACACTTAAACTTATGGAGAATTAGTACTTCAGCTAGAATGGCACTTTGATGTCAACACATTCGTTCTTCTGTCTCAGCTTCATGCTACTGCCATTATCATGGTGTTACTAGAAAAGGAGGGATGGCCCTGTCCTGCTCCCAAGACTGGACAAAACTGGCAGCTTACATTAGAAATATCGCCTTCAGCAAGACAGCTTTGCATGGAGCAGGTTTGTGTGTATTAGCAAAATTCGTAGAGTGAAAGATGCAGCGATGGTTGCCAATAGGTGCCCTCATGCAGGGCTGCTGCACAGCCCCTCCTGGAGCTCTCACCCAAAGGGCTGGATTTCGGCAGTAACAACATGGATATGTCTGAGCTGAAACCTTTCCATTTGCATAGGCAGTGTCCCAAAAGGAGGAGGAAGATGATGCCTTTCAAAACACCCAATTTAAACCAGTCTTCAGATGACTCCCTCAATGGGGAAAATGAAGTCAAATTTCCCTTGGATTGTCCCATGTCAGGCTAAATTCAGGGCTCAAATTTGCTGTTTTTTTCTAATAATTTCTAGTCACATTAATCATAAACTAGGAGGTAACTCGAATGATTTTTTTATAAATGTCTGTAAGATTAATAACCTTTCTTTGTTCTAGAATGATTGATTTTTACTTAATAAATAAATACTAGAGCCAAGAACTTAGACTGCACTAATGAAAGACAGTAGAAGCAAAGACACTCATCATTCAGAGCACACATTTCCAGGTGTCCTTTAGTACCTCCAGGGCTCTAAATGATGCTTTCCTATTATCACTGAGATGTTTCTCAAAATGCCAAGTGATTCAATCAAACACATTGCCATGGATGGCAATAGGGTGCAAGATCAGGAGCTCAAATTTAGGGACAAACTCTCTTACATTGTTGGACTGTCACCATCCCAAAAAACACCCTGGCCTAGGCGGTATCAAAAAATCAGTGAGATTTTAATAGCTCTGCCAAAATGTGCTCTGTATGCTTGCTCTGTTGTATCTGAAAGTAAATCTTTTTTTTTTTCTTTTACAAATAGATGGACAATATTCTTTCATTGCCAGAACAAGGAGAAAATTACTCTAAAGTGAGATTGTTTTAAGATGTTACCTGATGAGTAATTTAAACTCTTGCAAGAGGATGATGATGGGCCAATAGCTGAAAGCAACATTGGAGGGGTCCTTTTGCTTTCGTCAGGTCCCTGGGAAGTTTAATTCTGAGTTTGGTGGGACTGCTTTAGCACTGAAAGGGATGCTCTTCCCATGTCATATTGAATTCTCACAACTAAGGTGGGTCTGAGCCATTAATTTTGAAAATCTCCAGTTTTTTTAAAAGTTTGGGTAGAGTTAGGAAGGGTGTGGGCCTGTTATTTTGATCAGGAGCATCTCAGGACGATCTTAACATTTCCATAGCATCATGGGCATTCAGGGACTGCGCTCGGGGACTCTGTTTGGTCTCCTTCTTTTTCACCCTGTTCAGAGAAGAGCAATAATGCCCTTCATGGAAACTGGCAAAGGCAGGTAGTGATACGTTTAATGAGCAAATGGGGTGTGGAGGAGGCTTTCTCCTGCTTATTTGTTAAGTTCTGGTCTTGCAGCCTTTCATGTGAGGGGAAAAAAAAAACAAAAAAACGAACTCACAATAGACTTGTGCGTGGAGCAGCTGCAGGACTGATTTTTATTGTCAGCCCTGTTGTGCTTTCTTCTGTCTACCCAAGCCTGCTCTAGTGCCTCACCTAAGGCAATCCTTTTATTTTTATTTATTTTTTTATTTTTTTAAATGATCAATATGGGGACCATTGATAGGAATAAGGATCTTGGGGATCTTGGAGACAGGAGAAGGGTATGATCTAGAGGGCATCCCAAATCAAGACTTTCTCCAGGTGCTTTGTATCAGCATACTGTGTGGTGTCCAGAGCTGCAGCATTACCCTGTGTGAAACCATGCCTCTCTGAAACATCTGCATAAGGGGTGATATTCATTGATGTGAGAGTTTGCCTTTCTTTTGTCTTGGTAACACGAGTTACTGAGATCACAGACTAAGCCAGGCACCGAAAACTGTTGCTCTGAAAGAGATTTTAAGCCATCTGGCTTGCCCAAAGTCCCTGGTCCTATCCCTGCTCTGGGTCACCTTGCACCAAGGTTTGGGGAGCAAAGGGTTGAGTCTTGGGGCAGATGGATGGTAAAGTTATAAAGCTGGACCAAGGACAGGTTGCTCATGGACAGTGTGTGCATAAGAGGACGAAAGATGGAGAGCTTCCACAAGGCTGGAGATGAAGGATAAGGAGGGATTTCTCATAAAATAGCACAGATATTATGTCTCAGCTCTGCTCTTTATTGCAGCAGTCTCCTGAAAGCACCAGACTGCTCATTAAAAGTTGTATCCGTCTGTATTACATTTGAGTCAGATCCCTTGAGGGCAAGGGAGCAACCACCACATTGGATCCTCCACTGGAGAGAAGAGAGAAAGCCTAGTCCTGCAGCCTGGGGCGAAAGCTTCCTACGGGAAGGATTCGCTGGCAATACAATACCTGCACATCAGTAAAACTGCATTTTACTCTCCCTGCATGATGTGGCAAGCCCATTACCTTGTCCTTTTGCCCAGGTAGATGTGGAGGATCTGTACCTGGGCCTCATAATGCAACAGGCAAAATGGTGAATTCATTGAAATTGGTGGGAGAAATACCATTGACTTCATGGGGAACATGCTTTCATCTCTCTTCTCTGATCCTGGTAACACACATGCATGTGTGTATGTATATATCCCCACCCTCACAAAGACATATATTTATGCAGATGTGTTGCTTTCATTGTATACTTCCACCTTTTTTATTAATGTATGATGAGAAAGCCAAGAGGTACATCTAGGTCTGTTTGATTATATGCTTTGCTGTAGCACTGAGGTGTCCAGCTTCAGTAAGAAGTAGAGTTAGAGGCTTTCATGAGCTTCCTCAAACCCTAAACTGAAATTTCTTTGAGTGTGAATGGTATTTACTGCTATTCAAAGACTCATCTCTAGTAGTAATATTTGTTGTCAAACATTTGTTGTGACAAATGCTATAAACTAACAAGACTGTCCTCATTAAATTAGATTTCCTGAGCTTTTCACTGCCAGGAGGCCTGAGAAATGAATCATGGAGTTTGCATATCATGTTAAAGGCTATGTATAGACACTCTTTTCTCATTTCTCATTAACAATACTATTACATAGGGAATGAAGCTGTACAAACCTATTGATTTTATCTCCTAGGGAGTCCCAATGGGACCTCCATTGTGGGGAGGGCAGTTTGATCACGTCCAAGGCTGTTATCGGTATGCTGAACAGAGTGTAACCTTTTATTTGATCCTCAAGGCTCATGGGCTACATTTGAAAGTTGGGTGCAAGGTTTTTGCACACAGTTTTTGTTCTGAATCCCATGGTAAATGCTTCCCTCCTGCATGTTTATTTCTCAGACAGTTTTGTGCAGTAGAGGAAAAACTTGCAAAGGCAGAAGGAGAAGAAAGAGCAGAGATCTTCAGGGGAAGGGTGGGAGAAGCTATGGAAGATGTGAAGTAAGATGTCCAGTCTGTGCACAGTTGATCTTCATTAATTTTCATCTTAAAATGCTCACTTTCAGACAGGGAATGGAAAGATCCCCTCCTTCTCTCAAAATAGTATTTTTCAAAGAATAATCATGCGGGAGTCTGAAGGTGGGAGGACATTTTAGCTACAAGTCAGTTCGGTTTCCCTATTCTCCCTCTGGGATCTCCTTCCAGGGTGAGACAGAGCCCAGAAGACTTGGGCTGCAGCTGACCCACACTGTGGTGCTTCTGGGGACCCCCTAAACTGCTGGAGCCCAGTCCCCTGGGTTTCCACAGGGGCCCTGAGAACCATTCATTCAGGAGCATCACTCCTTAATCCACCTCGGCTGTTTCAAGCCTTTCACGCCTTGCATCCAGCACTGCCCTTCCCAGGTCTGTCTTCTGGCTTTTCTGATGCCAAATATCCAGGAGCAGAAATATTTTCGGCCAAAAGGCATGACATGAGCCAGAAGATCTTTCAGGCACTGTACTCAAGAGCTGTTCCTTGCTGACACAAACATTGCATGCTGCTGCTATTATTTATTTTTCAGTGATTACTCTTAATTTGCACCACAAGCACTGGTATTTATCTGCTACTCATATCAATGGATGCTCGCTTGTATTACCGGGTATAAAGGAGAGTTTACCTTTGTGGATCGTTAATGTAGGACTTGGCACAGAATGGAGAATGCAGATTAGTTTAATGAGATGAGATGACACTATAAATTGTAGCTGAGACAGTAACTGACACCCTTCAAAGCTTTTTCTTTCAAATTCAAGGCTACTTGAGCAACATTTTACAAGTTATGCAGTCTTGTTAAAAAAAAATATGGACAGGTGATACTTTCAAGTAAATAGCTCATCAGATGTGCTTCTCCAGAATAACTCTTCAAAGAAAGTTACAGTTTGCAGCATTGCTGTCTTAGTGATTGCTGGCAGGTCCCCCTTAATAAATACAAGCAGCTTTGAGTCTGAGGTTGTTCTGGCCAAAACTGGAGTCCTTTTATACCTTCACAAACAAACCAGGGCTCTGGTGCATTGTACTAGAATGAGTGCAAAGCGACCAAAGGAAAGACTCTGACACCCTCCTTGCAGGAGGTTAAAAGGAGATCATGGAAAGCTACAGCTGAACAACTTGTGCATGTTAATGGACATGGTCAGGATTTTAGAGCTGGGATTTTCAAAAGAGAAGTAAGGTACCCAAATCCCAGTGAAACTGAGTCCGCTTTCAATGCCTGTCATGCTAAAGCCTGCTTGCAAATCCTAGCTGCAAACCTGAGGTGCTCTAAAGCTTGGCATTTTGTCTGTTTAAAATATATCCTGCTTAGCCAGGCAGATTGACCTGCTGTCAAATTGCATGCACATCACATATCAATAGCCTCACATGGCACCAGCCTCTTGCTTCATGCATATTCAGTGTGTGTTTTTCAGAATCATGCCATTGTAGTTGGGGCTGGACAGTCACGCATGCACACACACACACACACATGCACACAACACACACCCCGTCTGCAACACACTCGGGGCTTGCAGGACCCTCACCTACACCAGGACCTTTTATACTTTCTCTATGGGGGAATTTTTTGCTGAGGACTGGCCAGAGAATCTAATTGCTCTGGTGTTAATTTTTGCTGGGAAGGATCCCCTCTCCTTCTCTCTAATTTAACTAGGGGACTTTGTACCCACGTTAGAGCCAAACTTGAAGCCTTTCTCAGTATGGGGCCAGCGTGCGTTGGCAAGTGGCTCTGCAGGGTGCGTGCAAAGATGTGCAGCTCCAGCACAGCTCCAGGCCCTGCCATGCTTGCAACTGTGTGTCCCCATGTGCTGAGATGCCAGTTAGAGCCTGGGTGACCAACTCCGTGGTGGATGCAAGAGGGGGCATAGGCATTTACAGGCAGCTATTCTTCACCAAAGACACAAGCCACCATCTGGATTTTGTAGCCTGTTGAAGGGCAGTAAACCCATTGGGCCAGCAAGTGTTTGAGGGAGTTGTTTGCTGTCTAAATCAGTTTTATATCACAGAATCACAGAATCACAGAATTATATGAGTACAGAATGCGACTGAACTCAAAACAGCCATGTGAACATGGCTGATAGCCTCATCTTTCATTTTTGTTTCCCTTCAGGATAAAAAAGGGGGTGTGGAGGGGGTTGATGAAGCTGCTACTTGGTTTGCCTAATGAGGAACAAAATTCTTCATTGCTCTGCCCCTGCTATCTATGTATAATACCAAGTGCTGATGTGGCAGGTACTTCGCTCTGGTATAAGCAGTTGGAGGAGGAGATGGTAGCCCGAGGAAGAAGGCAAAGGATCCCAGCCAGGGCTGCCTACTGCATCTGTGGCCAGGTTGCTGCCCATGGGACCCCTGTAATTCTCAGCTGTGTTAATGAGGTTATCTGAGGTCTCCACTGCAGCGTGGCTTGGTGCAAGCAGTCCTGGAGCTGGCTGGTGCATTCATACCCCTTCCTGCTTCCCCTTGCCCTCCCACACTGGAGTCGTAGCCATGGGGAAAGGCTTCTCCCTGCGGTTAGAGCTGGGTTTGTGCTGTCAGACAGGGTGTCCAGGACCAGGCAGCGCTCCAGGTCCCTGCTCTTCATGCTCTTTCCACCGAGCTCTGAGGCCCGGTGGGTGACACTGGGCGGGAGACAGACAGGATGGAGACTGTGTAGAGGTGGGCCCGTGGCCCTGAGCCCCACTCAGACTTGCTGCTGGGCAGTCCTCGGATGTTCAAGGCTGGCCCCAGAGGAGATCACACCATACCCTCTGCTCACCTTAAAGGGAGATTTTGTTTATTTAAGGAAACAGAGGACAAACATAAAGTAAAAAGCCTTTGGAGTGACTGAAAATGTAGCCGAAGGAACAAGCGTATCTCTGACAGACAGGTGTTTTAAGCAGTGTTTAAGTTCCAGGGGAAATGATACAGCTCAAATCTCTGAGGCCTGTTGACGCAAAAAAATGCTTGATTCAGTGCAGCCTGTGGACTGTAGCTAGACTCCACCATACTCCACCTTTTTCTGGCTCTGGGCTCTTGGTCAGGGAGATGCAGCAGGGGCAGGAGGGCTTGCATTGAGGCACTCAGCTTTCATCCCAGTTTGCTTCCTTTACCCTCTCCCCTTCTCCGTGCAAAGAGCCATCAGGTTCACCTCCCTTCTGCACTGCCTCTTGCAAGGTGGTTTGGCTCACCACCTTGTCCCTAAGGCAGAGGAGGAATGGTTGCAGGAGCAGCAAATCCTGCCGGCACTGCTGGACTCCGCAGCACTACGGCAGCTCTGCATACCTGCAAGGGAGGAGGCGGACTTGGTTCCTGCCCCCGAATATCCTAACAGACCCACTGCAGCCCGTGGGTGGGCAGTTTGTGTCCCTAGGTTGGACCTGGGCACCAGGACACATGCATAAAAATCTTTAAGCCCATATCTGCCTCCTCTGTGTTGTCTGTGGTGAGATTTTCCAAGTAGCAGTTGGCACATAATTTTTCCATGAACATGGGAATGTTTGCGTCAGGTCTCAAAGCCACAGGATACCTCTCACCTCGGTCTTACTTGGCTGGCAAAGGGAGCCAGCTGTCTTTTCATCTCCTCTGTCACGCGTACGCATATCCCTAGAACTGTGTCATCTGGCCTCTGTCCATCTTGCTCTGAGTTGTGGCAAGTCTTTCTTTAACTGATATGGCTTAGTAAGTATTCCAGTAATTTCATGGCAGAAAGGCGCAGCTTTCAGAATATACACGTACCCAGACAAGGTCTGTGTTGAGTCACTCAGCATCCTTCTCATTGAGGAGAAAGAGAAAATGCACTCTAGCAAATCTGTGTGAGAATACAGCCCATTTCCAGCCTGTGGAAATATGAGGCAGAAGATCCTAGAAAGAAAGAGAGAGGACTTATTTACTCATTTTGGGTCTTACCTTCAGTTGCTATAAACTCAGGGAACTCCACTGAAATGGGCTTTCTTATTTTTGACTCAGATCTCATCTGTTTGTCTCTCTACTGCCTACATCCTAATGTTTTCCCTTGACGCATGGCCTTTTTGTTTCATCAGCAGATTCGTTCCATGTGGAGCATCCTGAGCTAGCTCATCTGTGCTCATTTCATTTATTGTGAATGTATTGTGAGACATGAAATATAAGTATCTCCAAGAAGTGAGATTTGCCTCAATTTCCAGTAGTGTCCTCAGATAAAGGAATTTTTAAGTATAAAAAATGATCAGGCTTTGAATAATATCACTTGTTCAAATGCACCCTGGTGAAAGCACATAGGTTGCAAAATTTTCAGTGCATTCACTGAAGAAAAGAGTATGGCAAATGGTAAAAACCATTCACTTGTGCTCTGGATGCCACTTTGTACAGACAGTTTGTGAATCCCACACTCCAACCCTGCAACACTACAAGCAATCTGTTGAACACTGGCTGCCTGCTAACTTCCCCAATGCAGGGTCGTACTCTGGCTATGTCCTAATGGCATTTTGGAGCATTCCTCAATCCATGCCCTTTGGTTTCTGCAGGAAGGAAACCTGGGCATATAGCTAGAAACACACTCTGTCCTGCTTTCTGATTTGCATAGTCACCACCCGGGACCCCAGCACGTGCCACTGAGCTCCCTTGTCCCGTGACTTGGATGTGGTCCATGCATCTGTTCATGTGTGCTCCTGATCCAGTGCTGAATGCTTACACTTAGAAATATGAAAGAGTGATTATATCTTGTATATTGATGGAGGATATAATAGGATGTGAATGTTGCACAAAGGGACTAGAACTCAGTAATACAATAGCATTTTTTGCACTCAAGTGCGCCACTTTGAAAAGTAATGCTAATATGTGTGATAGTAATGAGTAATAGCTCATTGACTCAAGATAAACATGCAGTGGTGACTCACACTTCTTGGGAGATTAGCTGATAAGAGCTACTATGACAGATTAATTTTGTTTGTTTTTGTATTTGTGAATTTTCTTTGGACAGATTGCAGTTTTCCTGAATTGCTCTTTGTTCAGAATGATTTGACAAGCTGCATCTATGAAAAATGTTTGGCTGGTGTTGTGTTCAAGCTGTTCATGGAGACTTGTTCAGTGAACAGTGTGAAATTAGAGCTGTTTTGTTTAGATTGTCATAAGTGTGGTTCCTGGCTGGAGGAAGAGTCCTCTTAGAAATAGGTTACGGATGTAAGTAAACTAAATTCACCTTTGTGGACTGGATATTCAGCAATCATTTCTTAAAATTTTGCTTTTATGGTGATTTCTCCTATCAGTAAGATTGTGTGCTAGAGTAGTCAGGACAAAGTATACTGACTGGGTGAAAAGTACTGTCAAAATGAACTTGTTTACAAATGTAAAAACATATTTGCTGAAAATGCTTTTCCAAATTTGCCTTGTTTTAATTAACATCTCTCATGTATCTACACAGGGAAAGTTATCTAAGATGCAGAAAGATTTTTAAATATTTCTGAAATGTTCAAATTTCAATGTGAGAGTTAGCAAAAGGGATTCTTTTGCATCTTAAGGTCACATCTGTAAAATGATTTCCTACCTACATAACCATTAAGCAGTAAAAAAAGCAGGTGTTTTTTTCTCTCTCAGAACTTCAAAAATAACAAAATTATATTGTCAAAACTTATAGTGGGATACGGGCTTATTGTGCCTAACTCCAAACTTTCTCAGTTATCAACAACCAAAACTTGAAAATATTTTGATCCAGAACTGGAAAATATTTGGAGATTTGGATTCGTGACAAAAATAAATCCAAAATTTTAATGTAAAGCAGAAACTTTTCCTATTTGGAGAGTAAATAAATGCAAGTTAGGGTGAAAACTTCCATGAAACCCTAAGAACAAAACAAAGCCCAGTGTGCGGTTGCCTTGCTGCTGCAGGAAACCCACCATGCTGCGTCTCGGGGATATTCATCCATCTTCTCAAACAGTGTAGAGGGAGCTGATGAGACATAATACGCATGAAATGCAAGGATTTCACGCAGGTCATCAATCTTGGTCTTCTTAGTGTATCTCTGAAGTCACTTCATTCTTGGCAAAGTAAAATCCTCTTTCAGCTGGTATGAGAGGTAGCATTACTCCTCCCCTTGCTTTCCTCCAGAGGACCCTGTGCATCTCAGTGGCCACAGAGGCCAGCCTCAACACTGATCCTGCTCCCATGTTTAACATCTCGGTCTTCTCTCCCCAGCTATCGATCTGTTGTACTGGCGTGACATCAAGCAGACAGGGATAGTGTTTGGGAGCCTCCTGCTGCTGCTCTTCTCCCTGACCCAGTTCAGCGTCGTCAGCGTCGTGGCCTACCTGGCCCTCGCCGGTCTCTCGGCCACCATCAGCTTCAGAATCTACAAATCGGTCCTACAGGCTGTGCAGAAGACGGATGAGGGCCATCCTTTCAAGTGAGTGCTTTGCAGACATGGCCAGGCACTGTTTCTCTTGCAAAGGATTAATTCTTAGTGACAATTCAGGTTTCTCTTGCTGCTGTTTTTATACCAGATACAATTCAGTTTTTGCTCAAAACAAGGAAAATAATTTTTTTTCCTATTGTCCAGTGTCTCAAGAGCCCTAAGATCACATTGGTTCAGATTCTGGGGAAAAAAAAACACAAAAGCAATCATCCTTTAATACATAAGAAATTTTTGTGTGAAAGTCAAAAGATCCAGAAAATTATGAGCAAATAGAAGAAAGGAGTTTCATTAGAGCTAATGACAATACAGTATCTCTGCAAGTAGGAGGAATATTGTTTCTGGGCACACTCCACTGGGCACAGAGGGAACTTACTTATATCTTTTCTCCAGCACTGCTAGGCTGTGATGTGACAATACATCATCTTGGGTGATGGTAGCTCTCCCCATTCCCTGCAGGGTCCTGGCTGTTTGCTCCAGGGGAGCAGCGATCCTTTCTCCTCTGCTGTGCCAATGAGTCTGTGAACCAGGTCAGGGAACTGCTCTGGTTTACACACACAGTCCTGAAAAAAGGTCCTGTTGGGTTGCTGTTCTTTCTTCTCAACGTGGGTCAGTTCTGTGATCCGACTCACAACATGGGCATGTTGCCCAGAAGGCAGTGCAGGGTGCGCAGAGAGATGGAGAAGCAAGAAGTGGGCCTAGAAGGCCTTAGGCCAGCATCACTGCTGGAGGCGACATGTGGCCAGAAAACAACATTAGTTCCTCCAGAGGTTGCCAGCTGGAGGGGATGTCCCCTTCTGTCCCAGCAGTGTTGCACAGAAGTTTGTGGGGAAAATATCCTGGTTAGGATTTCACCCCCTTTTATGTGGAGTAAAGAGAGAGAGCTCAACAAGATGGGAGTCTGCATGGGGACGAGGCAAACTGGCCCAGCTTAGCCCATGATCGCCCAGGAAGATGGGTCGGTGCAAGGTGGAGATAGTATGTGCTGGTGGCTCTGTGCCTGCACTTGGAGGAACATATTGCTCCAGCTGTGAAGAAATGAGATCTGGGGAGGAGGGAGTGACAGGGAGAAAGGCACAAGCATGAACAGCAGGTGAACCTGCCTGCGTTTGAAACTGAACCTGTGTTTTTGGCAGAGCCTACTTGGAGATGGAAATGAATCTTTCACAGGACCAGATTCAGAAATACACAGACTGCCTCCAGCTATACGTCAACAGCACAGTCAAAGAGCTGAGGAGACTCTTTCTCGTTCAGGACCTCGTGGATTCCTTAAAAGTAGGATTGCTTTAGACACTTTTAACCCCTCTCTAGAGGAGCTAATTTAGATTTCAAAGTACTGGTTCTCTTGTTGACAGTATCCTTGTAAAATCTAGCTGTGAGCAGCTACAAAGTATAAAAGCTGCTCTCTTTTTTGATTTTTAAGCTATTTGCTCTCCATACATTAGAGGTTTGGCAATCTGCACTTGAATTTAGTGATCTGTAATGCAGGAGTTTTGAAAGTTTCAGGACTAGCTTAGCTCCACTGAAATTCTTGAAGCACCTCTGAGTTATGCTCTCTATGGCCTTGCCACAAAATGGTGTGTTGACCTTCCTCCCTCTGTTAATCTGGACTCCTTTTAATGGTGGCATTTGCTGGTATGGAGGAATGTCCTCTTTCCCTTCCTTCTGTGATGGTTATTTATTTTCAGCCTTGCACCAAAGTAGATGTTCTTCAGTGCAAAGATCATTAAGAGAGCCCACATGGCTCAGGTTCCTAAATTACTAAAGGTATTTTGAAAATGTATCCATCTCCCAGCCCTAAGGAATTATTAGTCTCTGGGATTATCACAGTGGGTGTGATTAGCAGTGTGGGGTGACCTGGTGACCCCTACCTTCATCAAAATTGGATGCTGAAATCTGCCTATTCCATGCTCAATGCAGATTCCTAAATATATGCAATTGAGCCATGGATATACATGAAAGCTCAGCAAGGAAGATGAGAAGCAGTAAACTGCAGAAGAGTAAATGGGGTTATACTCCCAGAAAAAAGTACCAGTGATTACTTTTTGCTTTTCATATCCCTGAAAAGCTTGCAGAATATTCAATTTTCCTTTTCTGCATTGATTTTTAAAGCATTACAGTCACCTGCAGGTAGAAGTCCTTAGTTCCTAATGTACCTTATTTAACAAGTCCCCTTACACTTTAAAAAGGTGCCATTACATTAGCTAGTTAAGTGAACTCCTTTCTTCTTATGCTGACAATGGAAGTGATATAATGATCCATCTTTAATTTAGTTTGCAGTACTAATGTGGCTGCTGACTTACGTGGGAGCCCTCTTCAATGGCCTGACTCTTCTGATAATGGGTAAAAATCATCATTTATTTTAAAATCTATTTTTAACTTTAACTCCCTGGCAATTTCTACTCAGACAAAACAGCCAATACTTAGTGTGCCTTCCTCACAGCTAAACCATTAACGTTTATTTCTCTTTGCAGTTAGTATTCATTACTCCCATTCCATTGTCCATCCTGCTAGAACCAATTTGTTTTTTATGGGGTTGCAGCTACTAGGTCCAGAGGAATGGGAAATTCCATATTTGGGAGGCCTGAGCAATGTTCGTTTTTAATACAAAGATCCCTGGTGGATCAGCTGACCAAGTGGCATGACATGTGTTTGTCACTATTCGAAGTAGGTTTCATCTCTGGAGGAATCTGATGAGCAGGAATATAACAGTGTGCTCTTTTTCTCCCCAGCTGTGGTGTCTATGTTTACTCTACCTGTTGTATATGACAAGTACCAGGTAAGTCCAGCAGCAGGGTGATGAGAGATGTGTCAGCTGGGTGCTTGGGTGGTTCTGCCTTGTTGACTCCCAATTGACTTTCTCTCCTTGTGTTCTTTGCAGGCACAGATTGATCAATACTTGGGACTTGTGCGGACCCACATAAACACTGTTGTGGCAAAGTGAGTTCAGCAGCGACTTGACCAAAAATCTTGCTGTGAGATTCCTGTGCATTGGGGGTGGCTAAGAGCTGGGTGGTCCTGGAGACAATCTGCCCTGTGAATGACGTCTTCCCCTGCATGAGGGCAGGTCTCTGGAGGGACGCAGTCCTTCTCAGATGAGTGTAGACTGAGGCTGAGCTGTGGCTCTGCATCCTTCTCTCCCCTCTCCTCCCCTTTGGGGGACCTGTGGACAGAGCAGTCCTGTCAGGGGCTGATGTCCATACTTTTACCTGACCACACAGACCAAACAGAAGGTCTTAACTCCCTTCATCACTGATCACCACAAGCCTGGCTTTTCATATTCAGGGACTCTACCCAGTAGAGTTAATAATAATAATGTTAATAAGCAAAGTGGGAATTAGAAAAAGCAAATACCTATAAGCACCATGACCTCAAGGGTTTCAAACCATCATGGAATGGACAGAACATCTGAATGAGATTTTTGAGGCAGTCTGCTCCAGTTCCTAAAGTACTGCCTGTATCAAAAGCTTCTGTGGGATTCACAAGGGCATAGTGACGTCTAAGTATAATTCACAACACTTGAGAATTGCTGAAGCGGGATGGCTGGACTGAAAGGTAGGTCCGTACACCTCAGCAATTTGTATTCACGGCTTTGCAAAAGTTGACCGAACAACAGGTATCCAATGGAGGGCTGCAAGTTGGTGAGGAACAGAGAGCAAGCAACCCACAAGGTGATGCTGAGGAAAATGGGCTTGTTTAGCCTGACAACGAGGAGGCTAAGGGGCGATCTCTCAGCAGCCTACAAGTTGTTGAAGGGAAGTTAGAAAGATGATGGAACCAAACTCTTCTCAGCAGTGGCAGATGTTATAACAAGGAGCAACAACATAAGTTCAGCTTAGGAGGTTCAGTTTGGACATTAGGAGAAACTTTTTCTCTAGGAGATTAGTACAGTGCTGGAGCAGGCTGCCCAGGGAAGTGCCAGAACTTCCATCCTTGGAGGTTTTCAAGACACAGTAAGACAAAGCCACAGCTGACCTGATCTAGTGTTGGTGATAGTCCTGCTTCAAGAAGGAGGTTAGGCGGAAGACCTCCAGGGATCATTTTCAGCCAACATTTCTATGATTCTGTGAACCCGTAGCCTTGGGCAGGACTGAAAGTCTGTACAGAAAATTCTGTGTTTAACTGTCATTCCTGGATAGAGAATAGGCCACAGAAGGATAACAAAGCAGGGAGGAAATCACTGAGCATATCACATGGTTGCAGGAACTGCCAAGAACCAGGCCATTTACAAGTAGCGTAGGAGTGGGTATCACCCTTTTTTCAGATTAGACTCTAGTTCACTTCTCGCCAAAACACACTGAAAGCAAGCTGGAACAAAGATTACCCTGGCTAAGACTGCATGTGGGGATGCACTGGAATGGAATAACTGCCTGACCATATAATTTTTTTTTTTTTTCCCTTTGCTTCTAGGATTCAGGCTAAAATCCCAGGTGCTAAGAGAAAGGCAGAGTAAAGCAGACATCAAGAACATCAACAACTACAGTAGTGAATAATGGGGGAATCTGGAGTGAAACATCTCTGTTCTTACACCTTACTGCAAATTTATTGTTCTTTTTTTTTTTCCTCAACACCATAATCTTAGAAACATAAAACTCGGAAGCAGTGCTTTTCCCCTGCTGCTTCTGCACTTAGAATATTTGCAATCACTTGTGTCAAGCACTAAAGTATAGTAAAGAGAAAAGTGTACTAGATGTGTTTTTTTGTGTTGCTTATAAAGTGCATGATGGTGAGAGCCTAAATAATATTGACCCCTTTTATTTTATTTTTTTAGTGTTTTTCCTTCTTCTATTGGCATCGCTTCTATAACTTTTAATGTTACATGTGGCTAGGGGCTTTCCTGCTTAGCGCACTGATGCAATAGTTAAAATTGCTTCTACGTCACTGGGTTGCTGGTTGGATTCATCTTTATTAACTATATAGAATTGTAGACTGATGTTTTAGTGTTTTCCAGCACAAATGAAATAAACAGTAATCAGTACTTATAGTAATCAGTTTTGTATAACTCAAAAAAATGAAAACAAAACCCAGTACTTTTGTCGTAAGGGATTGACAGGCTAATTTACATGTATGGTAACTGGAAAGTTCCAGCTTGTTAAATTTATTACAATTTGTATTACATTCTCTGTAGTTCCTAATGGACTTAATTATGGACTCTGAATATTTGCACTTATGTACTTGATACCGAATGCAGAAATAAATGTTACTAAATGTAAAAAGTTCTCCCTCTTGTTGCCACTGGGATTCTTTTAGCATTGCAAACTGGACACTGGACAAGGTGTAAAATGAAACATGGAAGATTAGTTTCTCTCTCTCTCTCTCTCTCTCTCTCTCTCTCCTCTTGTGATCCACGCACACCTTGCATTACGAAATGGTGCAGTCCAACAAGATTTTCCGTAGTACATAGCTTGTCTATCAATTGCACATCTTGATGAGGAAAGATGGAAATAAAAGAAAGTTCTTAGCGCTGTAGTTTGTTTATTGTGTTGGTGTTTCTTAGTGTATTACAGGAACATGAAGTAATTGTCTCTTCCCCTATTTGCATGTTGTGCAAATCATAAGTAACCCATCATGAGAGGGGTCAGCACAACACAAAGAACTTCAGTTTCCTTGTGTTCACATTACTGTTATCCAAATCATTCTTTGAAATGTGTTTTAAGCTGTGGGATCAATACTGAACCCAGAGGCTGGGAACTAAAATAAACATTTGCTTTCATTCAAAGGTGATTCACAAGGGTGTTTTAATGTCAACATTTGGGGTTTGAGAATGATCAGACTAAGAGAAATGACAGTCAAACATCTATCTAAATTGCTTCAAAACGAAGAACTGGTTATCTGACAAATGATTTGTCTATTTGTGAAATATATCTATTTGCTGTGGAAAATCTTGATTTTTTTTGTATAAAATTATGAACATCAAAACATTTTCAGCCAAACTGCTTTTAGTTTTTCCTCTTTTTCTAACACAAAAGTGATATTTTTATGCCAAATATTTTTTCCACAAAGAACTAGATCCTTAAACATTTATCTAAAATTTTTGAATTGATTTTTTTTCCTTATATTTATTCATTTAATTCACCTTCATCACAGTTATATATGGACATACTGACCATCTATCATAGATCAGGCTGCAGTTTTGTTTGCCTGTGTACAAATGTACAACACAAATGGTATGAGAAGTAGGTAGAGACACTGGTAAGGCTTTGGGCTAGTTAATCCTTGTGATGAGTCTCAGTTACCCTTTTTTTCATTTAAGATTTATATTTAAATATTCTTAATATTCTTGTTTGGTCTCATTGAAAAATACTAGAATGTCTTTTAAATGTCACCTGCATCTAGATACAAACATCTTTTGTCAATCGACAACTGAATGCTTCAAGGTGACATGTGTTGCTTTTGATCAAACTGAATATGTTTGTTTTAACATGTATAGTTGGCAGCCAGGAGTTAAAGTACACCACCACCCATCTGCTGTTTTAACTGCCTTATGGACTTTTCTACTAGTGCATTCAAATGGCTAGTCTATCTCCCGTATCTCCTGTGTAGACCATACAAGCGTCCTGGAGAATAAAGATTGGCCTTCAACACTCTTATTACTTACAAGATTAGCTGGTGGGCCCAACAGCTTAATTTGGAAAATAAGTACATTTAATGTCCCATCCCACTATCTCATAAATATATTTCCCCCCAGTTCCATCTATGCAGTTATACAAGCCTCCAACAATGCTGAACCTTAAGCAGGATTTAAAGGCTTCATCTCCTAAATATTCTGAAATAAAACAAAATAAAACAAAATCTCCTGGCAGAATCTGAATATTCTAAAGAGGCTAAACCAAGAGAGACACTCCCATTCTCCCTGTCTTCTCCAGCTTTATCCTCTCCAAAATCCAGAGCCTTCAACTCCAGGCTCCCCTCACCCTGACTGCAGCCCACAAACCCACCTCTCCAACATATGTCTTTACTTCCCTGCTTCTCATTCCTCACACTGCCTTTCCAAACCAGCACCCAAGCTTCCTTGCAGCCACTGGGCCTTTGCATATATTTGACAGTAATAGCTGGCAAATGGGCAAGTCCTGCTGAGCAGCTGGCATGGGTCAATGTGCTGGGTGGAACCAGCTGGGTGGTCCTGCTGAGATGCAGGAGAAGCAGAGGACCTCAGCCAGGGCTTGGATCACTTGTGCTGTTTGCCAGCACTGCCTGTGATGAGCACTGTCACCTTCCTGGGATCCCAGCAGGACTTTCCATGCCACCTTTGACCATGGGAGCTTGAAAAAAGCCTTCATGCCAGTGACTTCTGTAAGCCTTGTTTACAAATCTCTGCTAACTAATGGCCTGGTGCTGCCATACAGCTCACAACCACAGATCGCCTGTGCACACAGGCAGGGAAAGTCTGCGACACCCTTGGTGCTCCCCAGCAGGTCTCATTCATAGAGCAGCATTGCAGGAAGGGGTTACGCTTATGCCTTTTTTTTGGTTTTCAGACAAGTAGAAGAATAATCTGGTAGGAAAAACAATGACACTGAGCTACATTTATTAATTTTTTTTTTGAATGAATACCTTTATATGGCTGAAGATACTTAACACAATGACTCAAATTCTGGAGCTGAGCTGTGCACTGAGGTACGCAGGCTGCAAGGCCCTTTTGTTTGATCTTCATTTGCATTCAAAGTGAAGAGCAGCCGTGGACAAGCTTGACTGGCAAAAGCTGCACACTTGCCAGGGTTTCTAGGCAGAGAAAACCTGAGAAGCAGCTCAGACTGCCTGGGCAAAATGTGTGTGTCTGTGTGTGGCATGGGGATGATCAAACACCATAAAATATTTGCAGTCCTCTCAAAAATGCTTCAAAATGTTCCTCACTGAGGGAACCTGGATATCACACCATGTCACTAGTGCTCCAGGAAACAGGTTGTCCCCTGAGTTCAAAGGCTGCTTTAATAAGAAGTGGAAGCGCATGGATCTTTTGAAGACCCCTCTATTGAAATGAGGCTGTTCAGGTGGTTGCAGTTAGGTGTGTGCTAAGTGCCTTACCCAAGCAGTGTCTCCCTCACTCTGTCTCTGGGCAGGTTGAGTTACTTCTGCTGATACCCCCTATATGAAGAGGCAGCTCAGAGATTTTAAAGGTGGATGTCTCAGGTGTGAGGCTTGTCTAGATGCAAGGGATAGGCCTGGGCCAAGCCTTTACGTGGCTGGCCAATGTAAGGACAAGAGCTGTGTTTAGACTTGCTCAATACAGTATTGCTGTTTCAGAGATTTGAAATCAGGAGTGGAGTGCTGTGGGGAGAATGATATTGATAGAAGATATCATCAGAACATCTATACTTACAGGGTATGGATTTTCTTAGGCTTTATGGCTTTAAAATATGTTCTGCATCTTTTCACCTGTGCCTTCCATAAGCATTATAAGCCTGCTCCTCAACTGCTGCTTACTACAGAGAGGTTTGTTAGTTACAGAAGAGCTCTGTCAGTGCTTTATGTCACTTGAATATCTTGGCTAAGTATCTTGAAATGAATGCTCCATGGGTTGTTTGACATGAAATGTGAATAGTCTGTAATGTCTTTGGTTTTGATTCCCTGCTTCTTAGTGCCTTAGCAATATTCTAGGCTTCTACCAGCATATGTACTTACCTCTGAGCTGTTACCGATCTCTTTTATGCTTTTTCTGCTCTTTAATATTAATCTAGTGAGAGTAGGATCATAAAATACATTCATGTCAGGAAAGCCCTGGAATTTGGAGGAGATAAGAATGATAGACTATTCTGCAAGCAGCTAATCCAGTTAAAGAGAGACTGTCTTCCTCCCCATGAGGAAGCTTTTGCCATCTCCCTGCACATCCTCAGATGGCAGCTGGCTCCCATCCCTCTCCTGGTGGGTTGCAAGCTGGCTCACTCCAAGTTTACCAGCCTTTCCTTTGCCATATGATCCCAATGAAATATGTGGCAAGCCCATGTTTGCCCAGCGTGACTTGCAGCTACCAAGTGCTCTGTATTTCCTCCTGGCTCTTCTTAATATTTTCTTTTCTCAAGCACAGAAAAAAGTGCTCCATCAGTGAACTTGCCTGCGAGCTTCCTGGGAAGCAGGGAGTCAGTGGAGCTGAGACTGCTGGCATGAAAGAGCCTGGTAAAATTGCCTGGCATGTGCAGCTGCTGTGGGACAAATGATATTTGGATACAGGTGAGAGATGTTCCCTGAGAAAAGAATCAATAGCCATCATGCCTGAAAAAAGGAGGGGGAACGTTTCTAGTTATTTCTGCCAGGCTTTTTTGCTGCTCAGTCTCTTCACATGAGAGGGTGGGTGAACTCTGCTCTCTGCCAGGATAGGGGAAAGACTTGTGCTCTGGCAAGCTCTAGTTGACTGGGACGTGTCCCATCTCTGCATGGCCCATGCTCTCTTCTTCCCTTTCTTTCCTGCTCTGCCTCAGCTGAAGAGCTGCTGAAAATAAAGGGATGGGAAAGGACTGCAGAAAGAGTCTAATCTAAGAAAGCCATAGGACAAAGTAGCCCTGTCCCTGACATGCTTTCATTGCCTTTAGCTCCTGTCTGCCCCTGAACTTGCAAGTCAGACTCATTTCTCATGTTCACTGAATATCAAAGTGATTCACCCTCAAGGTTGCAATTTATGCCTCCTTATGGCTCTTTTTAAGTTGCAGAATAATTCAGTCCAGTGGAGCTAATTGGCATTCACAGTAAGACCCCTCTGCATACATTTCCCTTTATGAGGGAGCTGTAAAGAGGGTATTGGTTATGTTTTCCATCTCTGATTTAGCCAAAGTGATGTAAAGTAGCCCAGACCAGTCCAGAAATGTCTAAAATGTTTTATAGGCGTGACTAAAAATGAAAAAAGGGACAAGTAACATCCAGATAGTGGAGTGGCTTGAATAGCAGATGTCTTTACACAAAATATTCTTCACTTGCCAAGTTAGACATGAGACCTAATTTCATTCCTCCTAATTCCACAGATGCTGCTTGGAGAAAGCACCATGCACACAATTATTAGCCTGTTATGCTGAGTGAAAAAGTATTGCCTCCAGCACAGCAAAAACGTAATTACTGAATGGTTACCAGCAGAACATCAGCTTCACTTGTCAGTTATCAGCAAATTTGCAGCACTTAATTAGGAAGAGGTGGGGCTGTAACTCTCTCAGAAGAACTCATTTGAGGAGGCATCTCTTCTATCTCCTCTAGGCAGAAACTTTAAAGGCCTGCAAACCTCCCCCCTTTAAATCTAGAGAGTTTACAACCTTTTCCAGTTGAAATATTGAGCTGTGATGAACTAAGAAAAGCAAACAAGCAAAAAAGGACACTTCAACTTTTCACATGTCAGCTTAAAAGAAAACTGAGGACTATAAACATACTGATATGACTAGTGTCACTTTTTGAACTTTCAGATATAAGCTTAAATTTTTCTTCAGACATTAGATTGTAACCAAGAATCTCTCTCATTTGCAAGTGGTTTATCCTGCCCACTTTCCCAGCAGCAATCACAAGTCTATGACTCACATACTATACCAATAGCGCAAATTAAAAGTAAAATATTGTTTCTGCTGTCGCTTAGCCAAAGGTACTCCTACACCTCTCCAGTCACAAGAAACTTGAGTGAATCTCCCTTTCTCTTCAGTGAAATTCTGTGGACTTTGTTACATGGGTCAAACTATGGTATCATAACCCAAATTTTCCAAAAGATATCAAAGAAGGTATTATATCTGGAGTCTTTGATATGGTGTTACAAGAAACATTATGAGTGAAATGGATAAAATGGTGATTCAAAAGCAGATGGTAATTGACAGTATTAAAAGGAAAGTTCAGTAGTGAAGCTTCCCAAGCATTGGCCCTATTTCATCTTCTCATTAATAAAATGACAATACATGCCCCAGATGCAGAAGATGCTAGTTAGCTAAAGATACGAAGTTGTAAAGTAGTGGAAAAGCAGGGGACAATTGGGATGCCATATGGAAAGAGTAGGACAAGCTTGAAGCCTGTGAGCAACAAAAATTGGATGATATTTTGCATCACAAATGCAAGGACATGTCCTTGACTGATAACAGAAAATTCTGTTGTTGGCTAGAAGGTCACTGAATAGAAACAAGTATCGAGGAGAAAAACCTAAGTGTCCTGGTTGAATACAGGATGATGGTCCTCGCTGGTGCAGAGAAATGCTTTTGATATTCAGGGGAATGTAGGGCCCATCACATGAAATGTGTCTAGAAGAGTCTGGCTTTATTAATCTAGCAAAATGAAGGCCAGGAAAGGAAATAATTGCTTGTCACAAGTACACTGGAGGTAAACACAAGGAAGGCTGAAAGCTGTTTAAGCTAGCTTAGTGCTGACACAGGACAACATTACCATGAATATATTGGATTTAGCACTTAGGAGGTGGTTCCTATGCATTACAGCAGTGACATTGCAGAATGGCCACCTGGTCAGAGCAGTGGGACAAAAAGTTTTGAATAAGTTTTGAGATAGAGCTCAGTAGCTTTCTGAAAAGGATTGTATGATATGGGAGCTGTAGCAGATATGGTGTGAACTGAACAACCCGGAGGTGCCTTCCCTCTGTGCTTTCAGACATCCTTTCTCGTCTTGGACTCTGTCAGTCATATTCAGCTCCCTGGCTGCCCTTCTACACTAACCCAATGTGCTTCACCTTCCCTCACAGAGGCTGACAACCCTGCTTCTTCCTTCTCCTCTCCTTCATTTGCATTCAAAGCTCTAGGTTTCTAGAGGAAAAAGTCACTCCCAGCTTTATGCAGCTGGCAGGAGATGCAGGAGTACCTCTGTCAGCAAATAACAGAAAAGCATATATGTAAAACACCCAGCTGAAGAAATAACTAAGAAAGCAAAACACTTTCAAAACAGAGGTAGTCCTTTCTTAATGGTGTGAGCTGTAGCACTGACACCCCACCTTCCCCTGTCTCTTCAGACATGCTTTCTTCCATTCTGCTTTTCACTCTGTCCTTCCATCTTCTTCTGTAGCTTTTCAGCTGGTGTAAATTAGTACAGATCTTTTGAAATAAAAAGAAAAACATAATACTCAGGGTCTTGCTCTGTTATCTTTCTCCTCAGATAATTCTTCAGCACTGCTCAGTATCTTCTCTTAGGCCCTCTATGGCTGTAAAATATTTGTGACTAATAAACAGTATATCCACTTTGGATATCATCTTGTATAATATAGGAAGAAGACTAGAGTATTGGTCAGTAGGCATTTGGCCTCAGCAAGGCCAAGACTTCACTCTTGAGTAACCTCCCAAGTCTTATGGCATGGATCGTGCAATAGTTTGATATTCTAACTTGTTCAGCAAGTCAGTGGAGGCATAATGGATTGCTATTAATGTTTTAAACTTATATGTGACCTTGATGAATGTGTGTTCACTCCAATTTTGATATGTGTGCTACAGCTAGATGTGGAAGTATTCTTAGAGCCTTGGAAATCGTAATGACAATGTTGTAGACCACATTACAATGCAATACTTGCAATATACTTATAACAGCTGCCTTGTGCAATGCAATTACAATACTTGTCTTTGAGTGTCTATTTCCATATTGTTTCATTTTGGAAGCGATGGGCGTGTTCTAATTCTTTTTTATGTGATAAGAAATGTTGTTTCACTTGGATATGCATGGGTTAATGCAAACCTACTATAAAATTTTCTTTTTGTTCATCACCTGCATTTAACAGGTCCCTTAAGTAATCTGTCATCATTCATGCATGTCTCTAGCTGAGCATACTACAAACATTACCTTTAGAAAAAATCAGTGCTAATTGAGATTATAATTCACGGCCAGTTAAAGGCCCTTTAATCATTATTTCTTACAAAGTGTGAACCATTACTTAATCTTCCGTATAGAGAGCTAAAAAACAATGCACAAAGAGACAAAGATCCTGAAGCACGACCAAGTGATAAAAATAGGGTCAAAGTTAAGACTGTATACAGAAATGTAAGTGTACAATTGACTGTTTTTAAATATTTTGGAAAACAATTACATTCCATGCTTTTGGTTTGGAAATTAAAATTTATTAATGGTCAGGAAAATTAACACTGGCTCCCACATAAGAGCTATGAACAAGCGCTGTGAATCAGAGTCATTCAAGGTAAGAAACAGCTCTCATACAATGCCAGTTGCCTTGTTGTTGGAATAAGCAGATGGTGATTCCCCATGTGGCTCTTTTGGTGCTAAAAGTGATGTTGCAAGAGATGATTGCAGGGAGCCACACACATTTTTTTCCCAGCAGTTATTGCACTAGCGCATTAACCATCAGACAGTGTCTGTGTTTGTTTAGCAGTAGGAAGATATCCCAGATGCTCATCTGATAGGACGAATGGATCTACTGAAGTCAGAGCAGCTCTCTCAAGATCATATGAACTCTAAGCTTGGACCATTCTCTTTGGGGAAAAAACGATTGACCTTGTCATTGATTATTAGCTACCAATCTTTGAGATCCCAAGAAAGGTTTTCCAGGCTCAACAGGGATATCCTGGCACCAGTGAGGCCAGCATTAGACTTGTGACAAAATTTTAAAGGCTTTTCAACTCTTGCAGATGAAGATGAGGCTTCATGTCTCCTCTTGTTTCCTGGGGGTTAGGAAGATGTTATAATGACAGTCTGTTCAGTGTCTCCGAGTATGAATCCTGTTTGATGTGACATGTTGTTGTGGGCAGGGAAAACAGAAACCACATTAGAATACATTTGGGTTGAGATGAATATGTTAATACAAATGACTGCAAAAAAAGCAAGTTTTCTCCTGCATAAATAAATGGAAGGAAAAATCTACTGAATTCCCTTCTTATTAGCTTTTACTCTCTGATAAACTTGCCAGGAAGCAGATCGTTTTTGACAGATGTAAATTTTCATTCATGTTGAACATGTATTATCTTTATTTATGTTCAGGCTGTGACTTGTACTGAAAGGAATGAGGAGCAGATCCTCCTAGACAACATTACAAGAGCTGCCAGGACATTAAGCCTGAGTAAACAGGGATAAACTGAAGCTGCACTGCCCAATTGCTCTCACCATTAGGCTGGGCAGGGATTTGACTGTCCCCCTTTGCTGATCAATGTGCTAGCAGTAATTTATTTCTGATACAGGCCAGCAATAAATTCCTAGAAGTATGGAGCTGGAGATCAGCAATTGTGTCTCAAAGTATCGCTGAGTTTAAATGTCCTGCTGCTGTTTTAAAGCCATTCTAGTTTATGACCTATCTTTTGCTCATATGTGGGCACTTTGTATGTCTATATCACATTCATCAACCTCATTTTTGACAAGAGTTTGAAAGTAACATCTGCAGATAAGGTCATGGTGGAATTGCACAGGCAGTGTGACTGCAGTTGAAAAGGCCTATCTCTAGAAGAGAAGATAGCCCTGCACATGATCTTCTCTGTAAAAGCCACTAGAAATTTTTGGGACATCTCCCTAATTTGCTGTTAAGTGTTAAAGAGCTTGAAGTTTCTTGCAGCTCTGTGGGAGTGTTTTAAGTTCTGCAGAAGCCTTGTCTTGAAAATATGTTTGAAAAAAAGTTACTATTTCACAACAGAAGTCTTGATTTTAGGCTATTTTTGCAGAAAATGGTTATATTTCATTAGGAAACAGGAAAATAACTATTATTTTTCCCATTAAAATCTAAAAATTCCTCTGAGATATTTTGCCAGGCTATTTGTATTACCACAGCAGTGGGGCCATAATTTGGGGGGAAAAAATCCAAGAAGAATGGGTAAGTTACTGCCTAGAAATGCTTAAGACAGAATTGCTTGAAAAGGAAACCACCTCTAGTTTTTCCTCAAGTATAATTTCCAGCTGAGGGACTAAATTCACAGAGAGAACTGAGAACTTGCCCCCAGTGCCTTGGTATCATAGAAATCAGTCTGTTTGTTTGCCCCAGAGATGCCTGAATTTCCACTAGTGGTCAGGCACAAAACTACCTATGCTCTGGAAGCACTAAGTTTATTGAAGCCTGACTCCTTCTGAAGACCTAAAATGATTTTCAGAAAAATGATCCTTCCCATCTTCTGACCAAAAGCCTCATCTTGTAGCACAACTACCAGATTGGTCTTGTGCAAAGAACAGATGACTTTGTTGTTGTTGTTTTAGATGAATTTATGGACATGTCTTCTACTAGCTCAGGGGTTACTATGTTCACCCAGATGCTGTTATTCTGCCTGCAGTGAAATGATGATATGAATACAGCAATTTTATGCCATAATTGAGACCAGTGAAACTGGAGGCACTTTGCATAGTCAGACTACAGAAGAGTGTTGGTGGAAGTGTGCCAGTTGCAAGGACGCTGGTGGCACATATCTCCTGCCAGCTTCAGGAGGAGGTAAGGACCCCTCTTAGGACCAGGCTTTGTGTGAGTACCCAGTATATAGGGTTAACAGCAGATTATTTATTACGTGGCAGTTCTTGGCATAGTTCAATTTCGAAAGCAATTTGTCAGCGTGCTGGAGGTGAGAGATGGCTCCACCTCTGCTGATCGTCCCTTGCTGAGCCATAAATTGAGACCGACTGGGAACAAAGAAGGTCTCCAGCAACAGCTTGGCGGGGTGGTAGCAGCCATAAATATGTAGGAAAGAAAGGGGCTGTTTCATAACAAGCTGGTTATCTCCAGAGTAAAATTTCACTACTTGCTACTACACTTTTTCTGGATAATCATAAAGAAGTGATGCTATCCTGCTATTTGTCTCTATAAACCTAGTCCACACAGAAATAATCAAGTGGTACCTGATATTCCTCCATACAATGGTGTGATTCGGTATTTCATCTCAAATTTTGAAGAGAGGGTATTTTTTATTAGAGGCCGTTTTCAATGTGATAAGGCAAGTACAGACAACTTCATTAAAAAAAAACTTTTTAGCTATTCTATACCCACAGAAAAGCTTCAAAATGTGGCTCAAACGTAGCCTGAAGGCTCGGAAAAGCAAACAAAGAATCTAAGCTTTATTATTAATGTTTTTAAACCTTGTACGTTTTGAGAGGTTGGGACGACAGCATACTCTCCAAGGCCAGGAATTATCGAGTTTAACTGCTAGGACCTAAAAATACTGTTTGTATTATATTTTCTGAGAATGCCATGTAATGTGTGGACCAAGACTTTCTTAGGTTTATTGCATCATTTTAATCCGAGTTTGACTCAATTTAGTGTCTGTGGGAGAGGAAGGCCTCAAACTATCAATCAGCATGCGGCTCGTGACACTGATGAGAATTTCTGATCGAAAAAGTGACTTCAACCGGCCCGAAAAAACGACTTGGGCGAGTAATGTCAGCGCCCAAACAACAGCCCAAAGCAGAGCGGGGCTCTTTAGCCTCGTTAATCTGTAATCAGGGCCCGGGTGGCACCCTGCAAGGTCTGCGCGTGAGGGGGACGCGCTCTGTCCCTGTCCCTGGGGTCCCTCTGTCCCTCTGCCGGCCCCAGGGTGGGGTGGGCCACCCCGCCCTGCCCACCAGGCCAGGTTGCCATGGCAACGGCGAGGCCTGCACAGGCCGCCATAGCAACGGTGAGGCCTGCACAGGCCGCCATGGCGGTGTCGCGGGCTGCCCTCGGCCGCCTGCAGGGCCTGGGTAGGTGCTTGGGGGGCCGGGGTGCGGGGAGGCTCCCAGTGGGGCTGGCTGCCCCGGCACTGGGAGCACTGGTCTCCCTGGGGACGGTACAGTGCACCGAGCGAGGCTCCAGGGAGCCGCCGCCCTGGCATTTTACATATATTTTATACTGTGGGCACAGGTGGGACCCAGGTTTTGTAGGGGAAACGGGTATTGCTTGGTCTTAAACATCACTGGCCTTTTTAAATATCCACCTAATGTCATCCCCGTGGGCTGTCTCTCCCTGTTTGACCCTGGAGCACAGGTAGCGTGGAAATCATAAAACCCTAAGGACGGAGTCATGGCAAAGGATGGCGGGGAGGGACCGTGCGTGGGCAGCCTATTTCTAAATGAGGTGGCTGCCATGATTATTAATGCATTTTCTTCTGCCTTTTTGGTTTTATTATCACGTCTGTGGCCATCTGGTTCCTCTGTGGGACTCCCAAGACTTTTTGGCAAGCACCTATGTGAAGATGTCTAGGGTTTTTCCTCTTCAAGCCTTTTTGCTACATCTTATTTCTGAAAATGCTGTTTAAAAAAAAAAGACTTTTCATGAACAGCTGCAGTTTCTATGTGGGTACAAACCTCTTCACTACAAATAGTGCTGACATTCTGGGGCAGAAATCACCAGAAATCTTCACCCAGAAATCTGGTGGCACATTAAGAAAGCAGGTGGTCTTTGCCCGGTGGCCAGGCACTGTGGCAGCTGGTGCGAGACCGATGCCCGTGGTGCCCTCGGCCTCCGAAGTGAGCACGTGGCATGGTATCTGAAGGGAGAAGGAAATTTTAGATGTGCTCAAAGCACAGATTCATTCCTTGCAGGTTTTGAGAGGTTAGAAGCCCTTGAATTATCTTGAATGTTAATTTTTTTCCTGGGCTGCATCAAACAAGAACCTGCTTATGGAGCTCTTGGGCTCTCTTGGAAGATAAATGTGACCTATGGAGTCACATTTATCACAGTGTCTCTTTTAAGAAATACAGCCTACTTTCAGGGTAGCAGAATGGATTACGGAGACACAAAATTGGAACAATTCAGCAATCAGCAATCTGGTGCAAAGGCCTTCATGAAAGAGATGAAGCAATGACTAAGAGCAGATGAATTTGCTTTAGAAGGAAAGCTTAATCATCATGCAAGAGAAGGATTGCTTTAAGTGTAAGCAAGGAAATTGAGCTAAGAATAATAAAATTAGCCAGAGGAAAAGCAACAAATAAAATAAACATCAGGAGACAAATTTCAAACAAGCTTCTTCTGGCTGTAGAATACTCCTCTTTGAGAAGTAGGCTGAGGTGTGCATTAAGGCTGAACAGTCTCTAGGGATGGATTCTGGGCTGGGGGGCATGTTGCGTTTAGGTTATCATTTCAAATTTTTCCATTTCAGAACATTCAAGACTTTCCGTTGCTGTCAAATCTGGTTTACGGTAATGGAAAGTTATTCTTGTCTAACAAAACTGCTTTCTTATAAATTGCCAGTATTGGGCACAGTCTGTGGTTATAGAAAAATACTCACTTCTGGAAGCCTCAGCTGTCAGACTAAGGGCTATATGGAGCTAGAATCTGAGCTTCCCTGTTACCTTTGAGATATGTTGCAGGGCATTATCCCAACAGGTTGGTATTAAAGGCTGTACAAATATAGTGTTCCTTAAAGATTTTTTAATCTAGAGGTCAGAAAAAGGCATACATAGATGAGACAAGTGGCATGGGGCGACATAAGCTGTAGCAGGAGATCTAATGTGATGTGCAGATACATAGCCAGTAAATGTCTGTGGTTTCAGTACTCTGCCCTCCTGGCCTCTGTCAGGCTGCAGTTCATCATGTGCCCTAAGGAACTGGGGATTTTGAGGAGGGATTTCGGGTGGGGCATGCCAGTGACTCTATAGTTTTCAAGGATGTGGTATGCAAGTAACGCTCTGCTGTGTGGAGGGGATAAACTGTGACTGATGCTGTTTTGGGGCCAGAAGTTTGTGCTTGTGGCACTGAAAGAGAGATGCCAGGAGATGGAATGCAAGTGGATAATTGACATTTTTTTGCATAAGTCACATGACTTTTATGCTATTTTTAAAAGGCTTAAAGGTTTGATTAGGAGAAGAGTTTTGGCAGTGAGGGGGGGTGGGAAAAAAAGGTTGAATTTTGGAGCAGCACATAGGAAAAAATGGTAAGGCTTTTGAAAGAGGTCACTTTTGCAGTGAAAAATTATTTTTGGGAAACCTATACTTCACTGAGGTTTAGTTTACATTTGGCATTTAGTTTTGGCTTAGTAATGGGCAAAGTAGGAAATTGAAAAAATGAGAATGCTTTATCTCAATTTTTTTCTGAAGGAGATGTTTCATCTAGGAAATACAGATTTTGAGAGAGCAAGTGAAAGTGCAAAAGAGGAGAGAAAAATAAATAAAAAATCAAGAGGGGGGGTCTGGAAGAGACTGAAGACCTAAAGAACTGGCAAAAAGACTTGACAAGCAGAACTGAAGTTAGATTTTAACATCGATTTTTATTTATGCACAATATGCCCTAAATGTGTTTCTGAGGAAAATAACTCACAGTTCTGTTAAGTTGAAAGTGGTAAAAAAGGTATGATTTCAGACTTCACTTTGAAGTAATTGCCTAGAATTACTATGAATTGGTGAAGATGCGGCAAATTCTGCCCTGACTTACACCCACTGTAATGTTTGCTATGTAAATGGGTTTGTTTTCTGACATCTCTCCCACTGGGAGCCATTATTTTGTTGAAAATGCCATATTGATAGATTATCATCATCAAGCTTGAAGATGGGCACGCTAGCGGTAGTGGCTGCACCTGGCCTTCATTCCCACTAACTCAGGATTAAGATCCTAGTGAAGTGAGACAGTTTCTAGTTTTCAGACGGGTTCATAGGTCAAATTAAAGACAAAGCTCTCATCTCAGATGGCTGAGTGTGTTGTCTTCACTAGAGATTCACTTATGCTTGGATTAAGAATTTACTTTTTTTCCTTTAAGGATTTAGCCCCTGTTACAAAGACAGTGTATAAAAAAATGTCATGCCACTGTAACAGGTACAATAATCTTTTGGCAGAATTCAAATCCCTGCAATTATTATTGCAGCTGAAGCTAAATTAAATTTAACATTACAAAGAGTAGTTTCAGTTGTAACATAAATCTCACTTCAGGCTTTGATGCATCCGGTTTAGTATTTTTGGTTGGAAAGAGCCATAATGAAGCCATAACTGCTTGGCAAAATTCTAAAGATTAACTACACCCTATTTAAAGGGAAATTATTTTGATCCACAGCTTTTACTTTATTTTAATAACTTCTACAAACTTCTCTCAATGACTGCTTTAAAAGATCATTTCTGCAGAATTTACATTATAACCATTTTGTGATCGAACATTTTATCAGGGCCTCTGGACCTCATACACCACTTATGCCTCTGCCTTTTCTGTGCAGCAGGAGGAGAAGGAGGAGGAGGAGGAGGAGGAGTGTGAAAGACGCTGACCTAGTTTAGAATGTGGCAGAACAGATTTAGCAAATAATTTAAAAACAAATCCTTCTCTTTCAGAATAACTCTTGCAGAACAATGGAGCAATATTTGAATCTTAAAAAATTGTAATTTTACTGTATTTTTCATTCAGAAAAACAGCTGAAAAATGAAGACTATGTATTCAGTGGGGAAACTGTGCAGCATCTTGAAGATACTATTGCTGCTATTAAGAAATTGGTAATAAAATCTAATATTTAGTTTTAAATATAAGGACAAGAGTTACTTGGTAACCATGCAATTATTATTTTACAGTTGTAACATTAGAAGTTTTCTCTTGTGCAAGATACGCTCTTTCTTAAGAGAGAGGCAGTTCCAGGTGAAGTTGGTGGATGCTTGCATACTCTTTGCTGCCTGCAGAAGTTTGGCTGTAGTAGAACAAGCCAACCTGACTGGGATAAATCATGCAGCTGATCCAGGCCTCACCGCTCCTGCTGTGGGACCAATGTTTTAATCTGGGAAGAGCAGGTGTCATTTTCCCTAGGGGCTAGTGAAATTTGAGGAGGGCCCAAACTTCTGTTGAAGTCAGGAGAGGAAGGATCTTGTGCTCAGCGGAGTAAACTGGGACTCAGGATTGAAGTTCTGTTCCCATCTCTATCACATCTTCATGGTTTGCTTTTGAGCAAGAGACATAAGGCCCAGATCTACCATGAATGAGTAGGAGCATCACGAAAATCCCCAGAAGGCAGAGGTCAACGTGTGTAGAGCTCTTCACATCGTCAGGGCCTTAATGCCATCTGCGCAAGGGAGAAAAATAATGCCTCCCTCCCAGGGATATTGCGAGGCTATATCCACTAATGTTACTGGGTTCAGCAGATGGTAGAGAGTAGCAGATAGGCGGTTTGCCCTGTGAGTCAGTGCAATGTTTTGGGGGTTTTTTTTTGAACAGTTTGGCTTTCCTGCATTGTGTGTGGTAATAAGAGATCTTACAGCAGTCATCACCTGAGGGTGGCTGTTCATATGTAACCAACTTTTCTTGTAAGACCTCAGAGGTCATTAAAGCCAGAATGGCTTCAAGCAGAATGTATTTTTAAAAGTATCTCCTTGGTGTATTTGTCTAGATAAATGTAAATCTTTTAAAACTCTCTGTTCTCCTTCACTACTCTTCTAAATCATCTATTTCAGACCAGCTCTGCATTAACCTCTCAGATGAGTGTTTTATATAACACGCTGAAATCAGAAAGCTGTTTTCTTTTTCACTGCTTCAGTTAATTGAGGATGTAGTTCATATGAAATTAAAACCTTTTAGTCTTACACGTTTATTTTACACTGCTAAATATTTCATCTTCCCAAGGAAAGGAGAGTGGTTTATGTGCATGCATATAGAATTCGATCTCCAGAGAGTGACTTTTCTTTTCACAGTGTCTCAGCTAGTGATTGTAGTTGCTAGCAAAACTAAAGGAGAAAGATAGGATTGAGTTTATGCATAAGGCATGTCAGTAAATACCAATGTCAACATCCATTTAAACAGTGATTTATTTTCTCAGACATCATGGGGCTGTATCAACCCACCTGCACTTCTCAGTCACACAAATTTAGGGATTCAGTTGTTTAAGGGCTCCTTCTGCAATCGCTTCAGTCTGTTCTCTCTTGCTCCACCATCACTCTAAAAGTGACCCTTCTCACACCAGAAAGCAAGAGCCAGGTGACAGCGTGTCTCAAAGCCAGCTAGGGTCCTTTCTCTTCAGTATAGCTTCAGGCCATGGGGGAAGGAGAATGACACCTTTCATCCTCAACAGCAAAAGGTGACAGCTAATAACTTCCCTGCCAGCACAATTTTTGTAGCAGAGATGTGGGGAACAGCTTCCTGAAGATTGGCACCTGTCAGAAGCCAAGAGTTACTGGAGCTACATGGTTTTGGGGCAGCTAACTGTAGAACAAATTATTTGTTATCTGAAGAGAGAAAGAAAGGAGGAAAGAGAGCAAATATTGAGCAAGGGGGATGAAGTGTCTAGGGGTGGAAAACATTCAGTGTCAGCTAGGTAAAAAAGAGGCAAAATAATGTTGGGTTTTTTTTTTTTAAAGAAACAAGTGCTTTTTCATCTCTTATTGTATTAGTTAGTTCTGACTTCCACTGTGGGTATTTGTGTATTTGTTAATTGTCAGGAAGAAATTAGAAGACATACCCTTGAACGCCTAGAAGAGGAGACCATAGAAAACAGCAATCTTCGCGTCAGAATGCAGAATTTTCCAGGAGTGATTATTGCGGAGATGACAGGTAGTACTGACTTAACCAGCTCTGAAAATAGAAGAGAACTGAATTTGATAGGTACTTAAACAAGTTGAAGAAGTGTTCTATAACATAAATCTTACTGATAAAGGTGAATCACTTTCAATAACCCGTTAATGAAAGAAGATGGGTGTTCATTGACGTGTGATACCATAAGGGAATATTCTCTCACAGAATAATATAAATGAGAGCTACCTTCACTGAAGACCATGCACAAGCACCAGATGAATGACTGGAGAACTGCAGCGTTGAGTTCCAGTCTCAGCTGTGCCACAGCCTTTCTGTGACACTTGAGACAGAGCACTTGAGCACTGCGTGCTGCAAGTTTCCTCTTTGTAAAATGGGGTTAATAACACTTATCTGATGTGAGATTACTTTTGGGTAGGCTTCATCTGACCAAATGCTAATCTACTGACTTTTACAGCCAGTGAAGAGAAAGGCACTTTTAGGCATGGTTCATCTCACCCTAGAGTAGATGTTTAAAATAAGGCAGAGGCATCATGAGCTTAAAGTGTCTCTTTCTCTCCACTGGCTATGAAGGGAGGCTAAAGGATTAGCTCAGATGTAGGCATCTAAATGAAACCAAGCTTTGAGCTCTACGGAGCTGTATGGAGAAAAATTCTCTTTTTTTTTTTTTTCGCAGGTAAGACTTCACTTTAAAGTGCCCTAGGCATATTCTGCTGCCTCCCCTCAGCTTGCACAGGTGACCATGTAGCCGCAAAGCAAAGTGATCAGGGAGCTGATCTAGATGAGTAACACTAGAATTTCTTCTTTCTGGGAGGAGCAAGGAAGTCGGTTTTATTTATCTGGATAACCATGAGGTTGCATGATTTTTAGTGGTGGCACAGGGGAAGGGATGGGAACATGGGGCAGAGTGGCCAGGGGGAACAGGTGTGCTCCTTTTGGAGGACTACAGAGTCAGATCAGCTCTAGGCTCATCATGAAGCCTGAGTTTCTTGTTTTTTTCCACCTATATTCTGTGTCTGTTGATTACTTTTTTATAGTGAGTTTCCTCCCTCACCTTCTCTCTGCCTATACCATGTGGTTGCTATGCAGTTAGTGGGTTGTTTATACTGGCTGCTGCTGTTCTGCACTGCCTGAGTGTTTTTGTGGGGGTGGCTGTACACTAATGTGACTGTTGGCTCAGAAGCTGAAAAGATGCTGTAGTACAACGCCCCTGCACAGAGGAGCTTTAGCCACAGTGCCCCTCCATGCCGTTTCTTCGGTTTCACACGGCAGTGGCTCTTCAGGGAGAAATGCTATCGAATTTCAAGCAAGGTGATGCTGTTCTATCTCCCTGGCTACCAGAGCTGACTGGGCAGAGGGTTTTTCAGAAAAAGAAGTGCTTTTTTATGTGTGATGGGAATTTCCTGGATGTATAGCATGAAAAAGAGATTGTTTGGTGAGAGTACTGCAGGCTTCTCCTCACCAGCAAATGCAGATGACTCAGGAAAAATGTGATAAGACTAAACCATTAAAATAACTTGTGTGATTTGGGGAATGTTATTTAGATAGTCCCTTAGAGTCACAGCTATCCCTTACCAGGTGACACTGTCTATGGCAGTGAAGTAAAGATTACAGATCAGTCCCTTTATGCATTGTCTCATATATGCCGTTTTATAGCTAAGAGGCCTCTGCATGTTTTGCTTTTTTTTTTTTTTTTAGCTCTTGTTACTGCTGCACGTGAATCTAGTGCTGCTCAGATAGACCAGTTGCAGTCTGCCTTGAAAAGCATTGCTCATGAAATTGCATTACTGGATGAGAAGCAAGCTCTTTGTGAAAAACAGAATGCTGCACTGTGGTATGTATTCATTTGAATAAGGAAAATCATGCTGGCAAGATGATTAGAGAGAAATGAAGTGTTACCAAAACATGGTGAATAGCGCTTGTCCCTCAACCCTGCAGCTAGCCACAAATGTTCCTAGGCAACTCTTTGCTGCAGCAGCAAGTCTGATTTTTAAGATCTTGTTTCCTGAAAAGTGGAGACTGCCTGCTGCTGCCAGCCCCCTGTGGCATTGATAAGCTAGTTTACAGAAAACTGGCTGCAGATTTGCTTCTCGCAGCGGTGGGGAGAATCTTCTCTTTTAACAATTAAAGTTAAGGAACAACTACAAAGATCATGGTTTTCAGTAAAACAAAACAAAACATAACTTTGAAAGAAGGTCTGATTCAGGGAATCCTTGTCAGCAACTGAGGTAGAGATCCATCTTCCTGTTCAAGGAGTTATCCCAAGAGGATACAGAGACTTGGGAGATATTTGTTTCCTCCCTGCCAGATTTCATGTTACTGTCAACTTTTACCATGCTGCTAGAGCTGTTCAAAAATAAATCACACTGCATTTTCTTGGGGGGAGCCTGCTTTCTTCATTCTTCTGGTGCTTGAAAGCAGCACTTCCATGATAATGAAACTTGCAGAAAATAATCATACCAGAAGAAGCAAAGCTTAGAAAAGGTTATGATGTAAAAAACTGAAAGCTCTTCCATTGGAATACAAGCTCTTAGATGGCCTTAATCACAGGTACTGGCGCATATTGTGCTTATAGTACATATAGTGCTAGAGTAGACTGAATTGTTAACGTATGGATAGGCAAGTATTCATTTCCATGAACATTTGAACCAAGTCTTTGATCTGAATGATCAGTAGGAAATATCATTTGCTTCTGTTATTTATTTTTTTCCAGCGAGGAACAAGAACGCTTGCGGACACAGTATGAAGGAAGTGTAGACTTGCTGAATGAAAGGATGGCAAAGAAAGTTAACACAAATGTACTCTTAAATGATACTTATGATAAAACAAGAGAAACAGAAAGAGAAATAATCAGGGCAAAGGCAGCATTAAAAGAATTGAAAGAAAAAATAGAAAAAATGAATAAACTTGGGAAAGAAAAAGAAGATTGTGACAGAAAGGTAGAACTTTTGAAATGTACTTCACAGTTGATCAAATATTTATATAGAACCATAAAATGAAATGACCTTTGAAATTACGCTGAATGTTATGTTTAGCTTTCTCATATGGAGCTAACTTTTGCCTCCATAGCGGCAAAACAAAAAAGTGACCTTTTTTGCCATTGGGTGCACAGATGCACAAACTGTTTTGACTTCTGTATACATATGTTCAGGTGATGGGGATGGTGTATATATATATATATGCACACACAAATGCACACAAACACATCAGAATTTTGTGGTACATGAAATTTGTTTTCTAGAGCACATCTCAGAATGTCATTTGTAAGTATTTGTGCTTACTACTGGCTGTGGGACAAATAATACATCACAGGCTGGGATTTCAAGCCCTCCAGACACACTGCTTAAAATAAAAACACCTATATTTTCTAGAAAGTGCCGAGATTGGGTTTTGCTGTTTTTTATACTCTGCCTTACTTTCAGTTCTGTATATTTGATATCCTTTCTTAAAGATAACATAAAAATAGATTAATAGATTAAAAGAAAACTTCCTAGTAGAAAATACTTTTCTGCAGAACAGAATTGTAACTGTTCTTAGGATGGTATGATCAAGTCCCTACACTGGAATAAAATCACATGAAATTTTGCCTGCTCAGATCCTAATTTGCATATTATGTTAATCACTTATTGTTTTGCTTTCATATAAAATTTGTTCAATTGGTACATAGCTGTGGCTTTTGCAGAAAATTATTTTCTTCCAGTATACATTTTGTGCTCATCTAATTTTGGAAGGCTCCAGAAACTGCTATGTTTGAATATATGTTTTTAAACTATACACAGTACATTGCTCATGATGAATTAATTGTATTATTTGTAATGTAGGAGAGAGAAATGAAGAAAATCCTTGATACTCAGGAGGCAAAAACTTCAGAGAAAAAGGATGAATTTGAAACCTTGAATATAAAATTATTGAACATAGAGCATTTAATAACTTTGAATTCAACGGTAAGT
Source organism: Apteryx rowi (assembly GCF_003343035.1). Classification (NCBI taxonomy): domain Eukaryota; kingdom Metazoa; phylum Chordata; class Aves; order Apterygiformes; family Apterygidae; genus Apteryx; species Apteryx rowi. The sequence continues at coordinate 206,849 of NW_020450995.1, read as the reverse complement.
TATTAGCAAAATAGTTCTTATTTCAATGTTACTGCAGAGATCAAAATTTAATTTCATAATTGATCAGGGTGAGGGGAATTTAGAGATAAGTGGGGGCTCCGACTTGTAAGAAAAAAAATAAGCTTACATGATGTCTAATTGACTAACATTATTGAGTTAATTACTCGGTTATAAAGTCACTGTCAAAAATAGAGGGTCTATATAGAATATTTTTACCAGCATAACAAAATTACTGGCTACTCTGTGCTGGTGAATTCATTTATAAAGACATGCTTATAGAGAACACAAAAAAAGTCAGTGAGAGGATGACTTGGGCCCCAGTGCTGCACATGGCTCTGGTGGAGCTATTTGGAGGACTAGCTGAAAAAATGAAATGACAGTCAACAGATACTCGGTGGATACAAACATGGAGAGGAAAGATATTCATAGCAGTTCAAGGGTGATATAAGGGGGAGAAATAGGAAGAAATTTAGGAAAGAGAAGATTTTGCTCAAATATCAAGGGAGAGTTTGTATTGGAAGACCGTTCTAGAAACTGAAGTAAGCAGGGAACTCGTGGAAATTTGTTACACTCAACTTTCTGGGAATGCACTCTCCAGTGTAAGTCAGTCCATGCTGGTGGACATGACAATTTTTAGGAAGCTCAATATCTGGAAAGTCAAAGCTAATAGGGCTAAAATACAGCCAGGCTTTCTCTGTCTGCTGTCTACTTAATATTGGCTACCAGTTCAACCCTGCCTGCTCCAAAAGGATTTTTCCCTTTTTGCAGGGATAGGTTCTCTGAGAAAAGTATGGAAAGAACTGTGTCTTTGTCTTTCCTTTTACAATTTCCTGCAGAGTTAACTCAAACTATGTGCATTCACTTTAACATCTGCTGAGTTACCTCAGCACTGCTGAAAGCAACCATATTGCAAAACTAATACTTGCATTGAGCCAAATTGAGATGCAAACCATCATTTTCTGCCCTGGACTCGCCAGCTTCTGTTAGAAGCACTGCTGCCTTTCAAGTAAAAGTCCTTTCTGTCTGAATGAGTATCAGGTTAGTAAAAACTCCAGAATTGTACCTGAGTTAACTCTGCAGTGAAGAAAAGGCCTTAAAGGACTGTATTTATAGGTCATATTTTTTTAATTTCTTTTCATTACCACCCTGGATTGATTTTTTTAAAACCCCTTCAGTGATTAAATACAATAAAAACAGCCTTGACCACTATTTCCTCAACATTCTTTCTTTGCAAATTGTCAGTAATTTTGACTGTGAAATCTCAGAGTAGTTTAAAAATAGTACAGGAGAATCTCATGAAGATGTTATACAATCTTTAAAAAAGTAAAAAGACTACTTGCAGTAAAGGGATTATTTGTCTGCTCTTTTGGAAATTCCATATATTATGACAGTCTGTTTTATTTTTAATAGGCTATATTTAATGAAGAGGCTCTTATAGCAAAACAGAAAGAAACAAGTAAGCAATTGGAAAAAAACCTGGAATTAAAAAAAATGAACATGTTGGAACTCTTAAAAAAGAAGTAAGAATTATCAGATTCTTTCATCTTTTTGCTAAACCTGCATCAGCATATTCTGGAGAAGTTTACACCAATATTTATGAAGAACCAGTCAAATTCTATAAAGTATGTGAACTATTTAATACTATGAGAAAACTAACAGATCCAAGTGATCCCCATATAAATGGGAGCCTTCTTTTGGCTTCAGTGGCCATACAGCAAAATTTGGGGGATAGCTGGGGCTGATCTGAATTTGCTATTAGGGAAGAAATATTCACAAACAGTGCCTTTTGGAGCAGAGTCATACTCCATTATTCTAACAGTATGTATGGTGGGAAAGTCAAGTCATTCCTCCCTGCACACAGTGTCATCTTTCTGTCAGCTGGAAAAACTATCCTTTCTATGGCACAGAGACTACTTCTTCTGTGTGTTCCCTGAGGTGCAAAGCATCACAGACAATGTGAATAAGCAAAATAACCTAGGGGATCATTCTGTGGGCTTGTCTGTATTACACCAGTGGAGGATGAGGTAGAGATCCTCAAGCTAGTGCCATCCAAGCTAGATCCATAGCCGCTTCTCTTCTGGCTCAGCAGTAGACCTTCTGAAGGGTTATATGAGTGAGGTGATGGAAAAGAAAAACAAGGAAATCTTCCTAGTGATTCAAACATTTTGTTTGAACCCACTTCCCTTTACAAGCTGAGCAAAGAACCCTTTGACAAAGAAGAAAATACGAATCCTTGGAAACTTGGATAAAATGAACTTATTGCTCTGAACTCGGTTTTAACTACTATTTTTCTTGATGGCAGACCTAAGCCATTAACATCTTCATGAAATGAATGTCGTCATTAATTAACGATGCAATTATTGTAAAAAATGAGCAGCAGCCCAGCATCTGGCCATGGCCTTTGATCCTGTAGGCAGTTATAAACTGCTTTATAAGCTTCTATAAATCTTTACTCTCTTGAGTATTGACTTAATTCGTGCTAGGAATATTTGTGCTAGGGAAGTTGACCACGCCTGTGTTTCGAGGGTTCAAATAGTTGTGAGCTGGTGAATGAACTTGGACCTGTGGGCTATGGTGAATTTCATAGTCTATCTTAGTGGAAGAAAATCATTGTCTTTCTGTTCTTTTAGTAACATATTTTTATAGATCCTCAATGTTGTGAGTGTCTTTATTTCTTTTAGAGTGTTTGACCATCAGAACTCACTCTAGTATTTGGCGAAACAGATGAGTTAGGCAGCTGAGTTAAAGAAAGATTCTGGGCAATGTATTCTTTCCTTCACAATGTTTGGCATATGCTTCCAAAGCCCAGTCAGTGTGAATTTCTCTTTCTATATCTGTTTGTTATGAAACTACTAGGTTGCTGGGGCTTTTTCCTACTCTTTTGAAATCCTCTCCTACTCTGTATAAGATTTCTTTCTTCAAATACTTCTCCAGATAGGCTCTTACTTAGACAAGGGAAGTGAGTATCCCTTGTATTGACTGCATCCTATAAAGCATCCAAATATATTATGTCTATCAGAAGCAAGAAGGATAAATATATGCTCAGACTTTCCCATTTTACCCAGAAGATTGGTCACTGGTAGGACTTATGTACTTGAAGGCCTGTCTATTTGCTCCTTGTGTGCTTTTTGTATCAGTTTGCTTATACTAAATATTATAACTCTCCACAAGCTCTCCTCTCTTCCTTTGCTTGTATTTTCAGACCATCCTTGCAATAGAAACACTACTAGTTCTGTACGTCCTTCTCTTCTTTGCAGGTTTTTTTCTATCAGATATGTCAGAGGGAAGAAATGAATAAGGATATCTGAATGGCATAGAGATCAAATGCTTGCAGAAATTCACATAGCTTATGTTCATATGAGAGGCCTGTGAATAAAAATGCATAATAGTTAATAACTTTTTGTTAATATCCTCCTAAATATGTCTAAATTGGCTTTGTTTAACAGAGATCAGCTTGATTCTGAGTTACTGATTTTAAAATCAAAAATTGCCCAAGAAAAAGAGGATTTGAATAAGGAACTTGAAAAGGTAAGAAACAGATTTTTATTCTGGCTCAGAGGTTTTACTAATCCTTGTCTTGCTGAAACACTTACTGAGAGCAAGCCTGCACAAAATGTGACACATGAGGTGCTTTGGGCACTTCGATTTGCCTGTATCTCTGTGCTTGGAGGGAGCAAAAGAGGTGCAAACATTTGTGGAGCGTGTGGCCTCTACTTCTTACTCATGCTCTGAAAGTAGTGCCAAGATTTGCTCTTCAGCTGAGACCATGGGGTGGTGTTGAGACTTACAGGGCACTTAGAGGTGGGGTGGATTTGAGGATTTGATCTTGTAAACTAGGTTACAAGGGAATAGGGGGTAATGAGAGTAGGATGTTGATTTGAGAGGGAGTGTACATACAGTAAGAAAATGAGGGAGATAGAGGTATGTAGGAGGATTGTGGGGGAGGCTTGTTAACAAGGATGAGGTTGTGATCCTGGTTTGGAAACCTGTGTGCAGTTTTTACAGCCATTTTTGCTGATTTGATCTGTATCTCATTATTATTAACATTGCATGTGTGGAAAAGCTAACTAATGATGGCACTCCATCAGCTGAATTTGGGAAGAAAGGCCCACTGCCTGAGATTGTTGTTGTTATGCAGACTACACATGGGCGTAATCTGGGGGTGGCCTCCAACTTAAATTCATAAACTCTCCTCCAAAGGTGCACAGATCAAACAAGGTGGTGGTCCATTTAAAAACTCTGCCATACTGCCACTGGGCAGCACGAGGTGGGGGCTATGTTCTCCCCATCCCATGCCTACCTTGCCTGCACTTCTATTACACTCTCACCATCACAAGCCAGGACCCAAATCATCTCCTTCCCACCTTCTTTCTCTCTTCTGGCTACCTGCCCCTACCTCCTCCAGCCAGGACATGATTCCTACTGCCCCCCCACTTTGATATTGCGTGCCCATCTTCCCAGTGCTCCTTCAATCCCAGGGCTTCCCCATTCCCACTTTCTCGCTGTTTGTAGTCCACACAGTGGAGGTAGGAGTCACTGCCTTGAGCTGAAGCAAGGTATTTTGTGTCAGTGGCTTCTTTTACTCCCAGGCATACTGCTGTCCAGAACGCACCTCTTTCATGTTTGAAACATCGTGCAAACAGTTGTTTGCAAACAGCTAAAAACACAAGAATAGCTGTAAGAGGTTAGACTAAAAGTCTGTCTCGTTGATCACTATTGGAGACAAGATAGTCAACAGTAGATGACCAAGGAAGTGGTTATAAGCCAAGCATATAATGATACTTCCTCATAAGAGCACTGCACGCTCCATTAATTTGTGTCATCTTTGTATTTAATAGCTCTGGATGGACTTTCTTCCTTTACCCTATCTAATCGTTCTTCAGGGCTGCGTGGGGAACTCACAATATCCTGTGGCGCAGCATTCCCCAGCTTAGCTTCATGTTGTTTGAAGTGGATGTTTTTGTTGAACCACCTCATGCTAATTTCATTTGGCATCCTATCCTTCTCATACTGGAAAGACACTTAATAGCTTTTCCCTGATTGCTGTCTCCATGTTGCTCATGACTACAGAGAACTTTATAAAGTTTTCACTTTTCCTGACTAAGAGTCCTAGTCTCTTTAATTTTTCCATTCTGTGCCATCCTTGCCACCTTTTTTCATACCTGCTACATACATTCTGGAAAAAGTGATTTAAATTAACTCGTAGCAACAGCAACTTCATCTGCTGTGGCTACATTGCTGGTTTAAAGCTAACTTGGGTATCTGCACAGGGCCTGCAAGCTACCTTTCCACTCCAGTGAGTGCTCCTATTCTGGGAGCAGCATACCGCTTGCAGGCTGTTCTTGAGTGGTTGGTTTGAATGGGGCCATGGAAACAAAGATCCAGAGAAGAGATCTCGATGTGACATTCACATATGTTAATTATGTGTTGTGAATCTTGGTTCATTGTAAAGTTCTGTAAGATTTTCTGATGAAAGGCAATATAGCAACATAAAATATTATTATGAGGTAAAGCAGAAACAGAAAGAATAATCAGCTAACATCAGTGCTCCTTACTTCTAGATTACAGAAGATCTACATAATGTTGAATGCCTAAATAAAAAACTTAAATTAGAAAATAAAGGTGCACGCCAAAAGTACCAGCAATTAGAGGAAGAAGAACAACGCTGGGCTGTAAAAAGGGATAGGACTGTGGCAAAGTAGGTTTTATTGTCAGATTTTTGGATACAGATTTTTAAAGTTTGTGGGTTTATGACTAAGGCTTTTCTTGCTAAATGGTGAGATCATGTTTCTGCCTGACTAAGGATCTAACATATATTTTTTTCTTCTTGTAGATTGGGGAAATTATCTGTTTTGCTAGATGAAAATCTTGAACTTTTGACAAATCGTATGGTGGAGGAGAAAAGCCTGGAGGAGGAAATTGAATATCTTGAAGATAACCTACTGTATGTAATCTTTTCATTTTGACAACAGTAAATTATCTCAGTACAGTTTACTCAGGAGCTCAGCTGGTTTGCGAGATTCTGAAATGTAACATTCAATAGGGAATTTAAGCGGATTTGTAAGCCATACTAGCATGCTGGTATGAAACTTCCTGCAACAAAAAGGTTAGCTGGCAGTTACCATAATTCAATCTGCAGTTTCTTATCATGAAGCAAAAGGAACATGCAAATAATGAAGGGTATTGAGACAATACCAAACATAAAATTTGACAAACAACAGTTGTGACGGTTAACTCCATGCTATGGTACCACATCTTGGATCGAGCCATGACCCGTTTACAGTGGTATCTGGGGGCACAGAAGTGACCCTGAAGAAGAAATCTTTGGCTTGTGTGGTCTAAGCAAAGTAGACTTCCTGTGCCCTATCCATTGGGGTATGGCTAGGAGGAGCATGGCCAAAGCTTCACAGCTCTCTGTTAGCCTGTAGTTTGTGGAAGAGCTTCTGGGATTTAGGTGCCATAGGTGAGGGCAGGTCTATGTGTACCAGCCCCTCATATCCTGCATGAGACCCAGTTTGTCTGTCTGCTAGCGAATCAGGACGGCGAGGCTGAATGTTGTCCACTGATAATCAAATTCTCCTGTGTAAGAAGGGTAATCTCCACAAAGGGGAGAGCTTTTATTTTTCTCCTGCCTAGTAGTGGGCGTGAGCTTTCATCCTTTGCAAGACAGAGTGAAAAGGTTCAGCCAATTAATCTCATGTCCCCCAAATCTAGCAGAGGCAAACATTTGCATGCAGTCTGTATTTTAACTGCCACCAATTGTCCTGGGTTCTGTGCAACTTTTTGATAGTGTGGCACTGGAGGGGCTATGCTACTAGGATCTTCCTGTTATCTCTCTAAATCCTCCTGAGGAATGTTTCCTTAATATGGAATTGTCCTACTTCTGGATATAATTATAGATAAAGAGTAAAAAAATAATTGCTCACCTCCCTTTTTATATTGAATATGAAAACATACAATACGTCCATTCTGCTCTGCTGGAAATAAAGTACATCTCTATCTTGATAGGAGCAGTGTTTTCATTTTACCTGACAAAGGAGATATTGTTGCCATGTAAATGTGGGATGACAGAAATGAAGAATATTAGGTAGCCATATACAGCTAAAGAGGATGAGAACTTGTAGTGAAGTTGTGCAACGAAGTCTACAGCATAAAACTAAATTAACAAGACACTGAGGTGAAATAATTGTTGCACAGTATCTTGACACTAATTGGATATCTACACTAATGGTAGTAAAGGAAAGGGTTGTAAGAATTTCTCCCGGAGTCCCCTTAATTTCAAACTTTTAAACTAGACTTCACAGAACTGTGGAAATACATTGCAGTTCTGAACTTTCAGAAAGACTGATTGAAAAATCACCTTCCCCTCGTCCCCCACCCCATACTTTCTTAATGTTTTATTGTATGTTTGTATATAACAATATAGTTCTGTGAATTTTTGCTGGCCTCATGTGAAAGAACATCCCTAGGGATCAAGCCCAAAATCGTTTAATTTCAGTGTACGTCACACAGATCTCCCAGTCACCTATTTTAACAGTGCCACCAAATCTGAAATCAAAGATCTCTTGTTAATTTCTGTTGTCTTTAAAAGTAATATGCAGTGTGTTCAGAATTTCACCACTCACATTACAAGACTGACTGATTTTTATATGAGCAATTTCTAATCAAGTCTATCAGGTTCCATTTAGCAAGGGGAATCTCCAGCTGGTTAGGAAGAGTCTTAAAAGTTCCAAGTGGAGACACCCCCCAATCAGAGAACAGTGAACATAATTTTGGAAACTGTGGAATAGAAGAAATATAATTTTTCAGACAAAGTTTTGCAGCCATTATTTGGGACACATTCAACTACTTTTAAAATTTCTGGGAGTGCTGGCTTGATACTTGTTTTTGCACAAAGTTTTGCACTTGGAGCAACAATACCTTTGGGAGAAAGCCCCATAACCACCTCTTTGTAAGTCTTTATGGGGTTTGGAGTGGCTACTTTCTCCCACCTTCGCGCCTTGAAGGAGTGAGAATCACCAGCAGCAGTATTTCCTGAGAACATTTTCCCTGTCATTCGGACATACAGAAACAGGTTATAGATGTTTCACATTACCAACCTTTTTATTTTATTGAACTCCCCTAGCATGCGTTGAATCCATATAAATTTTATTGAATCCATATAAATCCATTCTAATATTTACCATACATAATACGCTAGAAGATATATACTAACAAATTCCAACTGATTTGTCCATCTGGTTAGAAGTTCTATTTCTGTGAATATTCTTTTGTAATACTTACTACTAATAGACTAGTGTACTCATTTATTCCTGAAACATCTGTTCTTGTGTTTTGGATTTGTTTACTGTTGCTGGCTTGAAAAAGAACTCCTAACTTTGTCTTAGTTCCTAATGATAGCCTCTTAATTTTAAACTGATGTTTCCAACCTGAGAAACAAAAGGTGTAACAGGCAGCTGTGGCTGAACAGCGTAGTATGTATATGTTTTTGAGATGTGACCCTTAGGTACCGTATTGCCTCTCTCCACCTAGTGGAAATGTTGAGCATGTTGGTTGGTGAGAAGGAAGTTGTGAAAAACTAAACTAAAAAATCAACATGAAGTAAACATTCTGTAAACCTTCAGCACTGTTTCTGAAAATTTCTCTTTTCCCCCCTGCAGAAAGATGAAGGAGAGCTATGAAAAAGAACTGAAATCTCTAGAGGAAGATTTAAAGTCAGAGAGTGTGATGAGGTTGTATTAACTCGAATGTCTGCATTGTAGCTTTAAAAATAAAGCAGCAAACTAATGAATTATTGCACCTTGTTGCTGCTATTTTATAAGAGATATAAAACCAAGGCCTCACTATGTAAATATTCATAGTACAATGGCAATAAGAGCCCATCGCCTCAAATACTCCCATGGTTTCATTTGAATAATATTGCTGTAATGCCAAGCGGTGACAATCACTGAACTTACCATGTAGGCTGCTCTTTATCATCATGATATTAAATATTGTCCTTAATCTTATATGCTTTTTGGGCTTAAGTTAGAAGATTATGTACCCTAAGATTCCCCTGTGCTCAGTACAGAGACACTTTTAAAGGGCGATTCAGAGTTTCTATGTCTTGAAATGCACACTAGAGCTACACACCTCCTCCTAGATTTTGAGGAGCTGAGACTCCTAGCTGAACCATTTTGATTGTAGGCCTGAAGTTATGGGAGATGTGTTTGAATCTTCCAGTCTCCTAAATTAGGCTTGCTGTGCCTCTGAAAATGCTATGCATCTCCCTTGAATGTTTCTTTCCCAATTTCAGCTTATTTTTCTGCTTATGTATCTATCACTAGAGCAATGCTTCAGTGGAAGATACTGCACTTAACAAAACAGAGAAACCTCTTTCTCTCAGTGGAGGAGAAAAGAAACAAAGAAGTGAATGAAAGAATAGAGGCTGGTAAAAAGCAGCATGCTGAACTAATTCTGGAGGTATGTTAAGCAGCAGGGATTATAATCCATGACATTCAGTGTTACACTGCATTCATGCTGTTATACTAATCGGAGTAAACTGGTGTCAAAGTAACTAACCTCCAAGGCCAGTTCACTGAAAGATAATAATCATGTTATCAGATCTAATGATTTGACCTTAACTCCTATTAATAATTTTAAAGAAAATATGTTTTAAATGCAAATTGCTCTCATTTTGCTTTGATCATTTATTTCTGAGTAGTCCAAGTAGACACTATCTATTACAGAAATCACTGACCTTCTTCATTTTGTTTTCCATAATGAGATTGAAGACTTAGAGAAAGAACTTTTGCAGTCTGAAAACCAAGTCAAAGCCCTGAGTGAAGAAGTAAATAAGAGGGAAACTGACTACAGGAATTATAAGGAGGATTTTACTAACAAAATAAAATGTCTGGAGGTAAGTTTTGTTGTTCTTTTTATTGGCTTTGAAAAGGTCTCTGGTGGATGAGTTGGCAGTGTTTGCTGCATCTCAGTAAAGGTATGCTCATTGGGATCTGCAAAGGCAGTATGACCCATCTGTTGGTAATTGTTTCAGATAAATTCTCTACTTTTCAGTTTCATTGGGTTTCATGTTAGTTGTTTCTTTCTTTTTATGCTGGTAAGCACTTAGGCTGAGACCCTCAGATTATTAAGCCACTGGAATCAGTACACACCAACGTATGTATTTCTTTGCATATGGCCCTATACATCAACAGAATGCCATGCAGTAAAAGTTTCTCAGAAGGGATGTCTCCCATTTTAAAATAAAAATACGTGCAAGACCAGATTCAGTCCTGACATGCATGCAGTTCAGCTTTGTTGTGAGCTTCCCAATGTGTAATTTGTTAATGTAGAATTTGTTCCAACATTTTGGGGTAAACAGCTCAACATTCATGGAAATATGACAGCCTGTTTTCAGACACTGATCAAAGTCTGCTCAAAATTATTGGTGTAGTAAATCTATTAGAGTGACTGGTTGTGTGCAAGACAGAACCCAAGGCTGCTTATTGTCTGTGTTCTTTAAAACACTGATGAGCTTTCTTTCCCAAAGAAAGTAGGACACTGAAATGCTGAATATGAGCTATGTGGAGCTTTCAGAAATTTCAAGCACTTCTCCGATCTTCAGTATATAGCATATGCTCTGTCCCCAGGGATCTGTCTCGACTGTCTGACTCTCAGTCAACAGTTTGAACTAGGATAAATCAGATGTCAGGAGTGTAGGAAATATCCTCTTTGTGTATCTGACCTTAGAGAGGTAGATTTACAAAAGCCTTGGGGACCTTTCTCATTTTGCTGGCAGCAGAGGGTGTGCTCCTATATCACACAGCACAGTTATGGTCATGTAGCTGCTGAGGACTCCCTACAGATCAAGGCTGAGCCTGTCCCTGCTAAATAAACATTTGTGCTGGATTCATTCTCCTGCTCTTTCTGGCAGTTGAGCTGTGCCGCCTGTAGAAAAGACATGCTAGATATACCTTTACTCTTACTCTGATGTCTTTTTTTTTTTTTTTTTAACGTAACCCACTCTAAAAGTGTTTTTCTCTCATATAATACGGTGCTGATGAAAATGTTATCAGATGGTTGTCTTTTCATTGGTAGCCTGGACAGAACCAGGTTGAAGTAATTATAACTGTTTGTTTTCCTTCAGTGGCGCACACTGATATTTGCTCCATTTTTAAATGTTTTCCTTCTTTGCTTTCATTTCCTACCATTTTGATGAAACAATTGTAGCTGCTTTGTTTTCTTCTCCGTTTTTCATTTGGCACTTTTAGCATTTTCTTGTACTTGCCATCCACTGTCTCATCTGTAAAATGATTCTGTCTGATTCTGCTCTCATGGCACTGGTCTGTACAGGGGGGATAAATTCCCACATGAGTAATGCCAGATCCTATGTCCAGGTTCCTTCGGCTCTCTCTGGAGTATCATGATGATGCATGATATCAAAGAACTACATAGAAGTGAGCCTCAAACTACCTTCCTTTCACTGCCTTCTTCACATATGTGTGTCTGCCAGTGGTGCCATCTCCACTTCATCTGTTTTCCTCCGTATTTTCAGCTTTTTTTTTTCTTTTCACCCTTCCTTCTGCTACAGTCCATATAAAATATTGTGAGCATATCCAAACATATGCACTTTGTGGTTTTCTGATGTTCCTAGTCTTTGATTACAGGCATGGGTATGAGTAACCTGACTTCAGAGTCTCACAGGGAACAAAAATGTATAGTACAGCATTTGGCATCAATGGCATGTAAAAAAGTGAGTTTAGGGTCCTGGTGTTCACATACTGTCCCAGTTTTATTTTTCCTATGGCTTTATTTTCTGGGTATCCTTTTTTCTCTCTTTTAACATAGTTCTCAAAGTCTCTCAGCCTATATAGGTTGTTCCTGTTGTGCCCAAAATCATGTTTATGGGCAAGGGAAGGACGCCATATATATATATAAGTAAAGCCAAGAATTCATTGTTAGTATAATGAAAATCTTAACAATCTAACTGAAGAATCACCATTAGTCTAGATTTAATTATTACAGAAAAACAAGTAATAATGTAGTCACAGTACTCATGTACAGAAAAGTTGCAATACTAGTAATAATACAATTAAAATTGTAACACAAACACTTCTTAGTTTCTATCCCTTTCCCTGGTGTTAGCTCATCCTTCCCCTGCTCCTCAGGGTCCTAAGGTTGGTGGCTTTGCTCTGGTGTTGGCAGAAGGGGGTGGCGGGGGTACAGCAAGCTGTCAGCATCTGGAGTCCTTTGTGGGGAGGAATATGATGTTCAAGTTGATGGTTTCTTCTTTCTGCCCCCAGGATCCACTTGGGGTCATTTTTACATGTTTACTAACATGCATTTACACCTTTCTCTTTCTTCATTGGTCTGCAGCTCCGAGTTACATCCAAATTTTACATATATGGTGCCTTTTAAGTATGCTAGATGCTGTTTCTTTGTTTTCTTTTTTGCCCCTAAAACTAGTTTTATCCAGCTCTAGGTCTGCATTTTTTTAGTGAGTTGGTTATAGGCATGGGGTCTCCAGTGCCAGTCCTGTGCCCCATCTCTTATCATCCCATGCCTGTACTCCTCTATGCTGCATCCTGTCTCCATTTCTCAAGGCCTCTGCTATCATACTAGGTCAGTATTTCTCTACACTACATCATTGTGTTAGGGTCAGAAATATCTTATTCTACACAGAATAACTGCTTGTTACTGCTATCTATAGAAAACTATGGTTGTACCACGCAAAGATAAATAAAAGTAACACAAATCAGCTATAGTTACCCGATCAATTAGAAATTGCTGTCACAGCTAAACCAAGTGATACAAAGCTATACGCAGGTCAAGAAAATTTCAGACAGAGCAGGCCTGACAAGCCTCAATCCCGAGGCCTTGCAAACTCAGTACAAATCTTACGGCTTGTTACGAGTAATGGCAATACCATATTACAGGGCTACATGGGTTCTCACCTTCCTTGTTTTTACCTATTGCAACAAAAGAGAAAAAGATCTAGTTTTCCACTGGAAAGTCATTTAACTCCTGACTTGTGTTCCTTTTGCCATAACAGCTTGAGATTCCACTGTGCTGAGAGATGCATGTACATAGAATTAAACATGTTTTGCTTTAAAACCAAAGGTCAGATTTTTAAAGCTAAGGAATGAGACAGAGAAGGATTAAATTGTACAGATTTGTAATGGTATTTAGGTGATGATCTGCTTAGTCTTTAAGACCTAATAGTTCTTCTCCCCTGTTTTGATGTAACACGGTGCAAATATTCCCAGACTATTAAGTCTGTGCAGCCCTGTCACAGGGGGACGTACAGCTCAGATCCAGGAGCCATGTAGTTACATTTATATTAAAGAAATATCAGTATGATGAAAAAAACAGCCTAAAAATGAGACATGTCAAGCCACAGAATGAAATGAATATAGAAAAGGGCATGTGGAATAACAGGAAAGCACTCCATACTGGTGGTGAGAAGAAGAATTTTTTAAATTTGTTTTGCTTCACTGATGGGTCAGCAGAATCAAATGGCTGATCTAAACAGTGTTGCCTCAGAAAGGTAACAACTCAGGCTAGGATAGGGAAGGAACAAGTTAGCAAACAAACCTAGAGAGCTTAGAGGTTTTCAGGTCATCTGGGTCTGACAAAATTCACCTTCAGGTAGTTTAATAGCTGAAGCCATTTCAGAGGTATTCATGATTATTTTTAAGTACACGTAAAGACTAGGTGAAGCCCAAATCAACTTCATTTCCTAGAATAGCCATACTGGGTAAGACACAAGGTTGGTCCTTCCAGGGTCCTGTCTTCAGCAATGATCAGTAGTGCTACTTAGAGAAGAAATATAAGAATGGTCAAATATAGAATGATCCTTCTTCTGCACAGTCTCCCTGACAAATGAAATGTCATGAATTTCCTTGGCTAGACATGGTATCTGCATTTTTAGGTTAATAGCTTTTAATGGAATTTTATGATATGTTGAATCTTCAATGAAATATTTTTCTGTTGCTTATTGTTTCTTTTAATTCATGTATACATTTATCCTCCATAACAACCTACAGCAGTGAGTTCCATAATTTATTTAATAAGAACAAAAATTTTCTTTTGTTTTAAACCTAGTGTCTCAAAAGTTTATTGGCATCTCACAGTTCTTGTATTCTAAGAAGCAGTGAATAGCTGTTGTCTTCTTATCTTCTCCACCCCTTTTACCCTTCTCCATTCATGATTTTACATACATTTATTGTATGTCCCTACAGTTGTCTCTTTTGCAGGCTGAAGAATCCTCAGTACAAGAACAGTTGGAAAATCATCCTAGATAATGGTTTACTGCCAAAATAGAATAATGAACCCAGTTGGTTTGAGGGGGTCTGTTCTCAGACTGGAACTAATCTGTATTTTCCTTAATAACTCGGAGGATAGGATAGAGAGAATGTTTATCGTATGTGCAGATGGCAAACAATATAGGACTGGGAGCACCCTCTGGAGGACAGAACTAGAATTCAGAATTATTTTAGCAAATTGGAGAAGTAAGTTGAAAAAAAAAAGGGGGGGGGCATAAAAAATACAAATCTGTGTGCTTAGGTAGAAACAGTTGTCTGTACAAATCCAGCATGCAGGGGGTCTTTAAGCCTCGCAGTGGTGACTAGGACTAAAGCTGCCAAGTTGAACAATGATATGTAGTGGTAAAAAAGGCAACTATCAAACCAGTCTGTGTGAAGAGGTATATAGCATGTCAAGACATGTGAAGTAAGTTTTCTACTCTATCCAATTTTGGCAAGATACAACTGGTGTACAGTGTCTGGTTTTGATCCCTCATTTAAAGAAGGATGTAGATTATTTGGAGAGCTGAAATGAGCTCAGTAAAAATGATCAGAAGAAAAGTTGAAGAAATGTGTAGCTTTTCCATTTAAAATAGAGCAATCTAAGAGAAGACATGGTCGTAACCTCCAAATATATAAAAGATATATAGCAAAATGATAAAATTTTCTCCTTGTCCGCTTGAGATGAGACAAATAACAGGGAACAGAGTAGATTTAACTTAAGAAGTTCACCCTTAAGAAAACATTGACCACACAGATAGTAAAAATAGTAAAACCCTGGAATCAATTGTCTGAGAAATGATATCTCTATTGCTAGGGTTTTTAAGGATAGATCAAACATCCGTCATGGGTACTTAGGTCTAATTGATCTTGCTGTAGAGCAGAGGGATGGACTAAGATGACCTCTTGGGATCACTTCTAGTCTTATTTTCTATGTTTTTTCATCTGCACACATTGAATTATTTATGCATTAAATGCTGCTTAGATAGATTGTTGATTGATTAACATTTATTTTCATTAAAGAATGACTTCAAAACTGCAACTGAGAATCTGCATCAAAAAGAACAAGAATTAAACATAAGCAGACTAACCTTGGAAGAAACCCAGAGAGAATTAGAACAGAAGCATACAAAATATGAAGAACTCAGGAAATCATTTTTAAGTAAGTATTATGTAGCTCTTCTGTGGAGTGGGACTTTCTCTTGCTTTTCAGAAAGCATTTTTACCATAGTCCTTTCTCTGTGGTTCAGGTGAGCAGTGAAGCAAGCAGAAACTGAGCTCTTTGAAACAATTGGAATCTGTAGACATGGCCATAATATAAATTGGAAGTATTTAAAAACAATGCCAGACATGCTAAACAGATCACTTACCAACAGAACCCAGTTTTCCTTATAACAGCTTAACTTTAATGTTCAGCCATTACACTGTCTAAAAATCTTTTCCCTGCTTTTTAGAAAGGAAAGATGAAGAAATGAAAGCCAAAAGAGCCATTGAGCAGTCAATCAAGACTACTGGGAAGCTCAAGGAGGAAATGGTAACTGCTTGAAACTTAGCTTAAACTTTTCTGTGAAGTTCCCACCATCAGCTTTATCCCCTCCCAGTAAAGAATAGGCACCCATTGAGACTGGGGGTGACAGGCTGGGGCTTGGGACATACCTTCCTCTCTGTTCTTGTGCTTCTGTGACCTCATGTTTGGTTCCACAGTTGCTTCATGTAGGGGGTTTCCATCTGGGCATGCTTCATAGCTCAGCTCAGCCTGTGGCCCAGCATTTGTAGCAAGCTGCCCTTATGCTTGATTTTGCATCCCTCAGGCATGTGAGCAGGCCAAAAAGAAGCTAGGGGTTACTCAGGTGAAAGAAGGCCCCTTGTGAACCTGCTCCCATTCAGATGCTTGCTACTGCTGGGGCAGGAGATTCTGCTGCTTCAGTAATTCACATCTGAAAAACCTTTCTGTATCCTTGCCTCTTTATCTGTCTTCCTTAGTTCTGACTTCAGGCATTTCAATCAGCGCCAATGTGAGAAGAAAGAAAACTGTATAGCTGTGGGGGTAGATGCAATGGTTCAAAAAGTCTTAGGCATGGTGGATCTACTGTTCCCCAGCCGGACAGTCCCTACAGAACTGGCACAGTGAGTCTGCCTGTCCACCCCACTCAGACCTGCTGCAGCTGGTGAGCCTGAGCACAGCAACCACAGTGCACGTGAGACCTGCTGTGCCCATGCTGGCCATTTTTGCAGTGCGCACACAAAACAGTCTCAGCATGTACCGTGGCCGTTTGTCTAGGTGTGCTGCGCCTCAGGCAGCCTGGCCAGAGCTGGCTCCAGCTGGGCTGTACATTCTAGGCACACAATCTGATTCCTTCTGCTTTTCGTTTCTCTGCCAGAACAAAACTTCTAGGTAGCAAAGGTGTTTATTTGCATCTTCTGGTGTTAATGGGAAGGATTAAAGGTATTTAGTTACTGAGAAGTCCATAACTGCTTTGTATGAAAGATACCAAATAAACTACATGAAGATGAACTCTGTTGTGGTGCAGATCAGATTGCAGGACTCATGCCCGAGTGGCCTGATACATAGGCGAATCTCTCTGGTGACTGCTCCACAGAAGCCATATCAGCACAGAAACTCTCTCTGGTTCAGAGAAAGGGGACCTGTTTCTCCAACCTAGCAGTACAGTGCAAAAACAGTTGTGTACAGCCGGACATTCAGTGACAGAAATGTGATATTTCTGCCATTTGGGGTGGCTCTGTGGTAGGGATGTCACTTCATGTCAAAGCTGATTCCTTTCTTTTGGACGGTGAGCAATTGCTCCCCTTCTCTGTATCACTTTATTCTCATTGGTAAGAGGGTTTAGATACCTGTCTCAGGTGGCCCTTTGAAATTTTTAGATGAAGGGTACCACATAGTAAAAACCCTTTTCAGTTTGTTCAGAGTACAAAAATCCTATACAGAGTTAAGATCAGTTAGCACTAAAGGGTTTGTTTACAGCTGGAGCTGAGGAATCAATTGCGGATCAAGCGTGACACTGCGTTAGGCCAATTGAAAAATCATACAGAGAGTATGAAGTGGCTGGAAAGAGACATCTACGAGATCAACAGAAAACTCGACATTGTGAACAATGAGAACTGCAGATTAAAATTAGTGAGTATATTGAGGGCTGACAGCGTTCCTTCTCAGTATGAAGACCCTGTTCTAGTGCTGCTTTTTTACTGCATTTTTTTCCAAAAGTGTGGTGTTGATAGCTGTTGTGCTGCCTGCCAGAAGGCCCATACCCAGCTAAGTGATGGGATGTAGCTTCCCAAGTGAGGTAGATGCTGAACTCTTGCCCTCAGAACAGTGTACAGCTAAACACGAACAGGCACTCAGAGAGGCTGGGGGACCTCCATCTTTGGAGATGTTAAAAACTCAACTGTTTAAGGGTCTGAGCAACCTGATCTAATGTCAAAGTTGGCTCTGCTTTGAGTAGTGGGATGACCTCTTAGTGTCCTTTCCAACCTAAATTATTCTGTGATTATATGATATTTTTATCATGATAGGAGAAACACTGTAAATCAGAGAGGGTTAATCAAGTATAAGAGCCTCTTCAGCACCCACTCAACAAATAGGTCCTCTGGTCAGCCACTCTCAGCAAAATGGCAGGGAAGCAATCCTGTTGACTTCTGGTGAGTGGAGAAACCTCTGTCTTTTCCCTGGTGCATCCAGCTCTGGTCTCAAGCAATACAGTTTTGGGGCACTTCCATCCTGTCTAAGCACTCAGGTGCTGAATCCTCACTGGAAACGACTGGGCTTAGATACCAAAGTTCCTACTTCACTTTTGAAAATGGGATTTAAGCTGCCAGGTTATCTGTATGCCTTTGGAAATATTCTGTATAACTTTGGGGCCCTTGGCTATCAGGCTAGTGGAACTTCCTTCTCCATAAAACACACAAGGAAAGCTTGTAAAAGCAGTGTCATTGCCAATTGGTGTCAGGCTGCTGTTCAGAACTGGACCCTACGTAGGCTAGCATTGAAGATGCTGGGTAGCAGCTGCTCTGTGGCTCTATCTGATTATATCCTCATGGAAACAAAGGCTTCCATCAGAAAGGAAACCCTTGTTTACAGTACAAATATTCCTCCCCTTATGCACGGTTCACTAACAGGCCTGAGAAGCTCTGGGTTGGATTTTTTTTTTTTTTTTTGATGCCCATATTGCACCAGGAAATGCTGTTTATTGTATCTGACCTGGGCCGCCTAGCACATCTTAGCCCATCCTGGGTGTAGCTCAGGGGACAGCACAAACCAACGATTAGTTCAGTTGCCCCACTGTGGATGAGTCCATCCTCTCATGGGGAAGAGAGTGGGGAAGAGTTTTACTACGTGGGCATGACGTGGGCCGTTCCACTTGCTCTCTGTGCCCTGACCTATTTTATTTGGTGGTATAGACATAGCTAGCATATGTTTATTTTGGCAACTGTTAAAATTTGTTCAACAAGATCAAATGGATGCTGTTGTCAAAAGAAAGCAAGTCCTGAGGAATACATTAACCTTGTATATCTGTAAGTTAAAAAAAAAAAAAAAGTTTCTTCTTTCTGGTCTCTTTAAAAACTGTGAAACTGTTTAGAAACTATTTAGAAATATTAAAAACTGTGACAAGTATTTGGCTGTAATTATTTTTTCACAGTGCAATGCACAGATAAAAGAAGATATTTTTGCAATGAATTTTGAAGCAGAAAACCACAAGTCAGCAACAGCCAAAATCCTGAATGACCTAGCAGTGCTTCATGGTAACATGTTAATAAATATTTCAAAACAAAAAGTGATTTTTTTTAAGAATATCTTTGAGTCCTTATTTCTTGTTTGCAGAGCTTCCTACCATGTTTTAACTTTTGACTCTGTTGTAGATCTTCTTCTGAAGGGATGGTCAGAGGACAACTCTATTCAAAAGGTGAATTTCAGTTTTGTATGCTACTACTTTGCATAAATTCTTTTCTTATCATGTCAAAAACAGAATTTCATCCTACAAATAAGGCGTTACACTTTTTGAAATCATACAGGGAAAAAGTATTAAACTTGTGTTTTCTAGCTGCTGTGTGCCAGCATCAGGTAGTTAATGAAAAGCTTCCAGCAGAGCTGCAGGTTTGGTGGCCAGGCAAGCTATGGAAAAACAAGATAAACAAAAGAAGTGTCATAATATTTTATGAGTTTTTTATTTTTAAGAAAAAAGAAATTCTACTTTGTCTCATTACAGGAATTTTTGGAGAATGAGCGGGAAATACTAAAAGCAGTGACAGCTCTAATAACAAAAATTCAGCAACGAGAGAAAAAGATCAGTGATATTAATAGCAGGCTACAAAATAAATTGGAAGGACTCGATTCTCTATTTGAAAAAACATCCAGAGTGGCTCACTGTAAGATACACCAAACCTATTCTTTTCCTTTTCTGCTCTTTCTTTTTTTTAAACCCATTGGACTTCTGTTGAATATGTTCATTTTAGCAGCTTGTTAGGAAATAGTAGTACAGCTGTGTCATACCAGATCACCCTATTTGCAGATCTAGACTTAGAGTCACAGTGGAAAAGCTGATGCATTTATTAGCAGAATTAGGCATGCCTTATAACACAATCTGAATATTATTATCTTTAATTTCCACTTCCATGAGATTTGTGACAATGACAGTGAGGGGGCTATAGAAAATACTCTGAGTGTCACTGATCTTTGCAGAATTATACATTAGCTTTTCCACAAAGGATAAATAAAACTAACAAACCCTTGGTCCTGCAGTTGTTGTTGCATGGTTATCACTGTAGGACTACATGGTTAATTAATATTTATGGTGTCTAGAATTTTACACATGGGCAATTTGTACTGCTGTTTCAATTTAAATCAACAATATTTTATACTGCTGTCTTGGAGGGTGATAGGACACAGGGGCCCTAGGCTCATACAAGCAAAATCACTTGCTTCAGGTCCTCTTTTTAACTCAAATCCTGCAGACTTTGGCTTTCATTGTTAGTTCAGAGAGTTCTTATCTGTAATGAGTCACAGGTTTGGTCTTTGTGTGGCTACGGGCTTGTTACAGATTCTGTCTTTTAATCATGTTGTAAAGTTGAAGGGCTACGGCATTCAGGCTGCTTTGAAATCCTTGGGTCTGGGTAATGTGCCAGGAAGCTAGGGAGAGGGGTGAGGAAGGGCATCTCCCTGGGAGAGGCGAGGCATGGTGAAGAGACTCAGTGCCAGTATTATTTTTGGTGTGAAACGTACAGGGCAAGCTTCTAGATAAGGAGCCTACACAAAAATATTGCTTGGTCATTCAAAAATATCTATTTATTTAGTTACATCTGCCTAACACTCTGTGATTGTCACTGTGGTTTTTTTATGCTAGTGAGAGCAGGTGATGAAGAGAGTTTATTAATTTGTATTTTACATTCCAGATTCGGCTGAAGGCTAAAACACTGGCGCCCAGAAGGAAAGGTAAACGTTTGGTTATGCCATGCATGGCCCATACAGTTCTCTGAGTTCCTGTAAGCTCTGCTTTTAATAGACTCCCTGATTCTTGGACATTTAAAATTAATATTATTCTACACCTAGCAATAGATGTACTCTTCACTAAAGCTAATTTTTGCTTGAGATTTGTTGTTGCTTTTCTTTTTAAAAACAATGTATAGCCTAATTTTTAAACCTGGTCCACATTGTCCATACAGAA
Organism: Apteryx rowi; assembly: GCF_003343035.1. Classification (NCBI taxonomy): domain Eukaryota; kingdom Metazoa; phylum Chordata; class Aves; order Apterygiformes; family Apterygidae; genus Apteryx; species Apteryx rowi. The sequence continues at coordinate 185,887 of NW_020450995.1, read as the reverse complement.
TGCACATAAAAGTGTACAGACATCATTACTGTACATTTGTAAATGGCTTTTTCTGCATGCTGCTGCATTAGCTGCTCACTTATCCACTGCACATGTACTAATGTGGCCACTGTGCACAGATATAGGCACAAAACTGTGCTTAGGACATTTTAAAGAAAAATGTGCCTATGAAACTGTCAGTTACTGGAAATTGGTATTTTAATATGTGAATTTAAGACTGTATTTTTAGAACTGTCCTCTAGACTCATGTGCCTGCAAATTACATTTTGTATGTAGCAGTATAGACAGAATTTGTTTGATTTCCTTAAGGAGATCAATTACTTCCTTAATCCCTAAATAAAACCTTGTTTCTGCATGCAAGATTTATTTTGTTTGTGCACTATTTTTAGCAGCAGTGAACCTGTCTGTTAACTGGCATTCCAGCGAACAAAGGAAACATATCACATTTAACAAAATTAAACCCTCTATTGAGAAAGGCTCTTAGCTGTTGAACAGAGGACAGCGACACCTCGAGGTAGACCAGCTGAGAGAACACCCAAACCAACCTCTCCACAAGCTGCCTGCAGGCGCTGTCCCTTTTCACTGTACCTTTACTTTGAAGTGCGGTTGTCCATAGCAATATGGAGAGATGATGATACAATATGAAATTTTCAGGAATATAAAGAAACTTTAGGAGAGTAGTAGAGAAGTGATGATGATATCTCCTGTAGGAGATAAAGCCTCTCCTAGTTCTTGTTTGGGTTTTTTTAATCTGTGCTATTTTTTGTCTACATTGGGTTTAGATTACCCTCAAGGCTGCCCACATTGTCTAGATCTGCTACTATAGTCATTCTGGCTGTTTATAGCATTCCAATAGCGATATTGTGTAAAGATCTGTGATTGGGATAGCATTTATGCCAAAGATGCAGTTATTCCTCTCCTTTCTCAGCTGCTAAATTCCACCCCTGTATGACCACAGCTGCTGTTGTATTATGGCTGCTGCTGTGGCCACACATCAGACTGGTCCAGCTGAAAAAAATCAAACCGCAAAAGTTGTACACTTTTGGCACTACTAACAAACTGACCAAGCTGGCATGAAGCTTTCCCACAGCAAGAGGTAGCTAAGGTGACATTGCTGAAAGAGGTAGACAGGGCTATATCCATATATAATTACTAAATACTTCACAGGCTTTATTTATATATATATATATATATAAATATAAATAATCTTACATACTTCACCTGCAGCAAGTGGTTTGCTGACAGAAGTTTTAGGATCACACTAAAGTTTTTCTCTTCCCCTAGGTGGAAAGCTGTAGTCAGGGTATAAGAAAATGACTTTAGTGGGAAAGGATGCTACTAATCAATCAGGAGGAAGTCTCCATACCTGAATCAAGTACATAGAGTATAAAATATACTTTAGAGAACTTCACAATGTATTTCCTCTCCTTCCCAGCAAAGAGTGGTGAAGGGGAGGTGAGAAGAAGCTCGAGAGTTTTTTTTTTTTTTTTTTAGTCAAAATGAAATATTTGAACTTCCTTTCCCTTCTTGGTCTCAGGAGGACAATAGTTCCACATGGTGGGTGAAAGAAGCTAGAAAATCTCATGAGAACCAAGTTCTGTTATTGTTTTATTCAAACAACATCTAAAATATTGTATTAGGAAATAAACATATACAAGCAAAAAAAGTGTACTAGAATGTGTCACAAGCTTTTATACAGATTCACAGTGATAAATAGATACAAAGACATTCCCTTTGATCTGTTTAAGCTATTTATGAAGAATAAAAAGTGCAGCTTTTTCATATTCCATAAACTCACTCAGAGATGTTTCACCTTGAAGTTTTGTACACAAATAACTTCTTTTAAAACAGAAGTTTTCAGATGCATAACAAGCACTAAATTTGCTTAATCCAGACAAATAGGACAGCATTGTTGGCACAGGCTCTTTAATGTCCATTTCCACCTTCCGAGAGTATGCGTGATGGCTCAGTATACTTTGCAGTCAGCAAGTAGAAGAGGGCAGGAGCAGGTACCAACGCCAGCAATGGGAGGTCCTGCTCAAGCTTATCCAGTTTGGAAATGGAAATGATTCCGTAGGCATGAAGTAACCAGTGGCTGAAGAGGACAACAAGCCTTTTCTTCCTGACAAGAAGATCCTTGAAAGACTTGCAAAATAAACACAGAATCCCGTTAGCATTCAGCCTGTTACCAAGCATCTGATGTTTAAAAGAAGCTGCAGGTAGTGTACAGAGACACTGCATGAAGCCTGAGTCTGAGCCTTTCCAGTACATAATACAATTTCTCAGCATACCACAAGAGAAAAGTCTTGCAGGAGCTTCCTCCAGCTCATAAAGGAAGAGATTTAAATACAGAATACACTGCTGAGAAAATGCAAGAGACAAAGCCTCTACTCATTTAAGTATTTTTATATTATGAGTTTTAACAGGAAAAACATGTTTACCTACCTCCACTTCAGAAGCAGACATGTACACAGCCAGTGTAACCAAAGATAACACCAGTATGATATATGGAAAGGCATAATCTAGAGGCAAACATTGAACATTTTAGAAGGAAAAAGAATGTATGATCTCTGCTGAAAAATATCATTGTTCCACATATAACCAAGGCTGCGAAGTAAACTAAGCTACTGTAGCCCACCTGTTAGCATTATATCAAATGTGCAACAAAAAGGGTCAGCCAAGCATGACTATTCTGTGCTTTAGTCAGGTTTTAAATTTAACTTTTGACAAGTGCAAATGATGCTAATATTTCTAGTTACAGTTACTGTACACTTAAATCACCAATTGAAAAAGGAAGACAGGAAAGCAGTCTGGCTGAGCAGGGATTTTGTGGCAGCTGTCTCCTCCCATTTCACAAGTATGCTGGAAGCTAAAGCAAAGGATAGCTAATTCCCCAAACTTACGCTTTACTCCATTTCAGAAATCAGATGCACTCTACCTTAGAGTGAAATTAACTCCCTCTAGGAGAAGCATTCAGTTTCCATTTATACCCCACTCTGTTCCCTTTTTGGAAAAAGGGACAACCTCTAGCAGCACAAGCACAGGGAAAGCAGTGATGATCAAGAGCCTGGTTAGGAAAGGCCTACTAACAAGCAACCTTTTCAGATAAGATGCCTCACAATCCACAATAACCTTACACAATATCCTCACTTGCAAAGAAAAAAAAAGAAAAAAAAAAATTGTGTCCCTTCACTCCCCCCTCTTTAGTCATCTGTTAACGTGTGATTACAGGTACTTTTGTTTAGTGTTATAAGCAGAGAACTCACAGAGCAGGCCTCCTCCAACCGCCTGAAGCACGGTGAGAATAGGGAAGAAATAAAGTGCTGCATAAATGCTTTTAAAGCGATCAGACTTTCCTAAACCACAGGCAATTTTCTTAACCAGAAGAGGTCGAAGTAGCATCATTAACACAAGACAGAAGGCATAGTATATAAACACAATTGTGTACCTGCAAATAAAAGAGAGATGGGTTAAAATTTGCAGTTCTGTATGTCCTGCAGACTCATTTACATCCAGGAAATTTCGGATTAGTGAGAATCAATTCTAAAGAACTTACAGTCTAAGGATATTACAGGAGGGCAATATGCAGACACAGAATGACAGATTGCCTCTTCCTAGCTCAAACAGTCAAGATGTAGCAAACATGGGAGCAAAATGAGTCTTATGCTTAATAGCTAAATAGTCTAGACTATGCCACCTTCTTTGGCAGCAAGAAAGAAGCTGATCACAGAAAGCTCCCTGGAATACTTATTTGTGAGGTTTCCATCATCTGTAAGAATACCAGCAATTGTAATCATGCCAGCAGCTTGTGACAGGATGGACTTCCCCTGCACAGTCAGGATGTAGCAACAGGAAAACACAGAAACAGAAACTGCTAGACAGCTGGTTTGTTCTGATTCAGAAAGTTATTAGGTGTTTCACACACAAGACTGCTCAGCAAATTGAAAGACTTCAAGGGTTTTGATACTCATTGGTCCAAGTTATATATAACCGAACACTTTCTGCAGCTTTGAAAAGAATGTATATGGATAGAAACAAACTTGTACAAAAGAAAGTGACGGATACAAGTACAATAGCCTTTATACTCACAGAGGATAGACTGCTTCATGAGTGCAGTGCACTGTGGTGATGTAATCAGGACTTGGATTGTAAAGCATCGTATACCAGTCTGAAAGCTTCTTTACCTTGCAGGAACGGATATACAGAGAGCCAACTGGATCACTCACAAGTAGCGTAATAATTGCTGCAATACTGCACTCAAACAAAGCCGTGACATGTTGGAACAGTGCACTGGAACTGTGGAAGGAGAGGGAGAGATTTACTACTATTTTGCTACCACTAAAGTAAATCTAAAAGACAAGTGAAGAGTGGAGACCCATACAATACAGAACCTCCTGCAGAGTTAAGAGTCACTATGACTGAGGATAGGATAAACCTGCTTGAACAAAAAATGAAGTTTTCTAAGCTGAACATAAAAACTAATGTGCAATATATCAGATGACTGATACACTCACTCATACATAAATTATAAACAATCCGGATTCCGCTATGCTCAGCAGATGCTCAGTTGGGAAGAAGTCTCTTTGCCACTTGTGGAAGCATGGAATAAAGGCATCACAAAAGCATGGCGCAAATCTAGCCTTTAACTCATACATGTGAAGAACTCTCCTTGAGAGAATCAAGAGGAAAAGACTATCTCAATATTCAGAAGGAACAGTCATGAAGATTCCATAACTGATTCATAAAGAGGATGTTTATCAAAATGTGAAACATATTGCATCACTTTTGTAAAAACAGAGTGTAAATAGAAAAAAAAAGGCATTTTTTCTCCATATAAATAGGTGAATTAGATTATTTCAAAAAATGGCAGAGGAAGAGCTCTAGACCAATGGAAATATCTTACACAATTAAACATGTGCCTTCATGGACCCATACGTGCCCTCCAGCACACTCAAAGCTGAGGTGCTGCTGCATCAGTGCAACTAACAGCTTCAAGTGCTGGCAAATTCCATTCAGCATCTCAGACTGATCACATATGGTTATGAGATTTCTTTAAAAATAAGTTTTGGGTTTTTTTAAAGGAAGAGTATACTAACCTCTTTTTTCCTGAATACCATTCAATAAAGAACCAGTGTAAAACCAGGGGAAGCATGGCCATAAAGCCAAGGTATAGCCAGTCATAGCGGTCTGGAGATTCGATACATTCACGACAGATTTTGTTGTCATCAGTTCTTTGTCCTCTAGGACATACCTAACAAAAGCACAAGACTGTATTTACAAAGCATCCAAGTACCAATAGCCAATAATTTCAACTGCTGAAAAAGTAGCTTGAAGTAGTACTGGGACGTGAAGTTTTTCAGATTTTTAAGGAGATCAAACATCAATCTCAATAATTTCTCCAGCTTATACTAGCCTTGCACTCTCTGGCCCTTACTTGCTAATATAAACAAACATGATCCATCTTAAAAGGCTTCATCCTAGACTCCCTTCTTCTGTCCCGCTGTCACTACATCTCACTTTCATTACTAAGCTCACTCACCAGGCCACTCACAACCACTGTCCCACAGAGTTTCTTGCTTCTGGTTCACTCCACCCTCCCTGGATCCTACCCTTCCTTGTACTCCATTAAAATCAATGCGCAATCTCCAGAGATCTCTTCCTAGCGAAAGCTCAGGACCAGTACACTGCTCTCCTCAAGGAGTCTGCTGCTTTTGACACAGTTCTCCATACCCACGTCTTCTCCACCTTCTGCCACCTGCCCCCTTGTCTGGCCCCCTGGTTCTCACCAAGCCTTCAGCACCCCCGCAGGAGGGCCTTGCCCTGAGTGGCTCCTGCTTTCCATAAGGAGCTGCGCAGAGCTGCATCCTCCCTTCATAGTCTTCATCTTGACCTCTTTCCTTGGGGTACCAAAGGGATAAAGCCAACAGTGGTCTGCAACCTTGCAATCCCAGTTGCCCAGGACCTGCTTCAGCCCCCCCACCTGTCCCGCCCTCCCGCACTTACCCCGCAGTCCCCGTAGGTCTCCAGGGAGCCGTTCACCGACAGCACGGTCCTGCCGCAGTACAGCCCGAGGCAGGCGGGCTGGATATCCACGGCTGCGGGCAGAGGAGAGACCGCGGTGCTGCAGCGCTCCCTCGCCTCTCGGGCCCCGCGCACCGCGCACGGCTGGCAGCGGCTCCCCAGAGCCCAGAGCAGCGAGCGGGCCCCCCCGGCACGGCACCGCCGGGGAC
>NW_020450995.1:171184-178987 GCF_003343035.1 Apteryx rowi | reverse complement strand
GACCACGTGCGGCGGGCGCTGATGCACGAGCCGCGGGGCCACGGCGGCATGTACGGCGCCGTGGTGGTGCGCGGCGAGGCGGCGGCCGGCGCCGACCTGGCGGCGCTCTTCCTCCACGGCGCCGGCTACAGCGCCATGTGCGGCCACGCCGTGCTGGCCCTCGGCCGCTTCGCCCTCGACTACGGGCTGGTGGCGGCGCCGCGCTGCCCCGAGACCGCCGTGCGCCTCCGCTGCCCCTGCGGGCCCGTCACCGCCTTCGTGCCCTGGGACGGGCGCCGCAGCGGCAACCCCGTCCGCTTCCACAGCGTGCCCGCCTTCGCCGCCGCCACCGGTGCGGCCTGGGGCCGGGGGGGGCCAGGGCCGTTGCTTGGGGGGGGGGTGGCCTTGTCGTCCCAGCACCAGCAAATCCTTCCCTCCTTGGAGGCCTAGCAGGGTTTTCCCCTGATCCAATATCCCCCAGAGGCTGGATCAGGCCCGCAGAGATGGAGTAAGGTGTTATATACTACCTCAGGCATCGGAGCGCTCTGGTAGCTCCCTTTTCCCTGTGGTGGCATGCTGTGTGTGGGTGGGGGAGGCTCAGTGCTGGTCCCGTGCTCAGCACAGTTTTTCCCTCCTCATCACCCTCCCTTCCTCTGCTCAGACTTGTCCATCGATGTCCCTGGTTACGGGAAGGTGGTGGTTGACATCGGCTACGGTGGCACTTTCTACGCATTTCTCAGTGCTGAGCAGCTGGGCCTAGATGTTTGCTCGTCGAAGACCAGAGACCTGGTTGATGCAGCGAGTGCGGTGACAGAAGCGGTGAAGAAGCAGGTATGGCGCAGCGCTGCTGTACCCGCACGGTGTCCCATTGCATGGTACCCCAGCTACCCCATGGGGGTAGCTACTGCAGGTCTAGACCTTTAGGTGCTCAGTTCCACCTGTGGGATGGTGAGGAGTAGAGCAGAGCCAGCATTTATGTATTTCTGGCATTTTTTGTAGTGTCCAACCACATTATATTGCTGGAGATGCGTACTGGCTCTGCTGTCGAGAGCCAGAGGTGGAAGGGCAGGGGATTTCTCGTAGGAGGTCTGGCCACAGGTACAACAGTCCTTCCCAGAGGAAAGATGCTGTAAAATTATCTGCCTTTGCCACTCGATCTTGCACATTTGTGACACAAAAGCACAGTCCTGTGTTTCACTGATATGCAGAGCAACCTGCGGCCCATCTGAATGTGGCCTGCATGCACGTTTTTGTAACTGAGGACCTGTCCTCAGCAGCTCTCTGGCCTTCCAGTCCCACGTTGAATTTTACAGTTTCTGCACAGCCTCACTAGAACACGAGAGAGAGAACTTGCTTTCCTGCTGCTGTGTCTGTCTTGCTTACTTGAGGAGCAAAGTTGGAAGTGCAGCAGTGTGGCCTTGTCTGTATTCCTCTAACATCTTGAAAAAGCTATAACGCCTGTTACTGCTGATTACCGCCCTGCTGTGTGTGTTCATTAACCTGTTCGCGCTGCTCTCAGTTCAAGCCTCATCATCCTGAAAGTGAAGACCTGGCTTTCCTGTATGGCACCATACTAACGGATGGGAAAGATGCCTTTAGCGAGGAACCCACCACCAACATCTGTGTGTTTGCGGATGAACAGGTACAGAAATGGGCTGCTTTCAGACACACAAGGGACCACCTTCCCCTTCTCCTTATGTCTTTTGCAGATACGAGTGACAGTTCTGTTTCTTCTTATTTTGGGCAGAACCCTTCTGCTACAGTGATAGTTGTCTTTGAAGATCTGAGTGTCACTTAACAGATGTGATTTTAGTTCCTAATGACAGAAATACCTCCGTGCATCTTAGATGGCAGCATTTTATAAAGGCTCATACCTATGCCCCATAGGTAGGAATCTCCTGGGGACGAGTGACTGAGACATGGAATATCAACAGACGCACAGTAGATTTTCTTAAAGTCCTAATCTAGGCAATCTCTGATGGGGATAAAAGCATAAACAGAGCAAGAGAGAAAAGGGGAAAAAACTTTTATCCGTGTTTGCAACTGATGAGGTAAAACGTTGCATAAATAGCAGGGGAAGTTTTGATTAGACTTCTCAGCAGTGAGGAGTGTGAAACATTGGAACAGATCACCTTGGGAGTTGGCCAACACTGTATTTTTGGAGATTTTAAAAAACAGGCTGGCCAGCAGCTCTCACAATTAGCATAAGGAGAACTGATCTTACCTTGACACATAAGAATGGGGAAGGTGGCTTTTGTCTCTTTTAGTCCTTTTGCTATGACACTGGGAAGCTTTAAAGCACTACCTAAAAATCCATCAATATTTGTTAGGTCCCTCATAGTTGGCCAAAGCTGGTCATAATCTACTACCCCCCCAAACCTGTTTGGTTTGTCTTTTCATTCTTGATGTATCCTAATTCTGTACAAACCATTGGGCTAGGGAGATTTCCCCCAAAGTGCAATATAAAGGTGGCAGAGAGAATTAAGGGGAGCAATATTCTTTTCTATTAAAAATTCAAAATACTAGAGCTCATGGTTCATGTTCTCTTCTGAATGTAGGTCGACCGAAGTCCAACAGGTTCAGGAGTGACAGCTCGCATTGCCTTGCAGTATCATAAGGGACTCATCCAGCTGAATCAGACCAGAACCTTTAGGAGCAGTACCACGGGGTCCCTGTTCACTGGAAAGGCAGTGAAGGCAAGTGGTTTGTGCTGTCGTGAGGACTGGCTGGAAAACTGCTTGATGCCTTGACTTGATGGAGGAGCCGAAAAGCCTTTCTATGCCTAGGGAAGGGCTTGTGGAAAGAGGGAGAGGCCTGGGGGTCTTGCCTTCCCACCAGCCTCAGGCTTCAGGATTTCCTATTAGGGAAGCAAGCAAGGGGATGGTAAGACCTTGTTCTGTTGCATGGTTTCACTGTAAATCCTCTCTTGGCCATCAAGGAAGGACTGGGGTGAGAATATCTGCAATGCTGATGTAAATAAATTGGTCTGGCCTGCTCTCTGTTGCAGGTGAGGCTGGATTCTTGTGGGCTAAAGCCCACTCTTCCTTGCTCAAAGGCTGAGCACGTGTTGTTCAGATGCACGAGCTGGGCTGTGTGCCAGGATTTCCAGGCCCAGCCCTGTTCCCATTGGATCTGACAGCACATGGGTCTGAAGGCTTGGATATGGCCTGGGGTGCTCTAGGTCGCTGGTGCAGGAGGCCACCATGGCAGCCTTTGAGGCGAACCCATGCTGTGGCAGTGAGAGCAGGAGAACTTCCTGTCTGTCACCTCTGTCCTGATCCTAATCTGTCTGCAGGAAGCCAGGTTTGGGGACTACAATGCTGTTGTAGTGGAAGTCTCCGGAGAAGCCTTTTACACTGGTACAGCCACCTTCACTGTCGAAGAGGAGGACCAGCTGAAATATGGGTTTTTCTTCAAGTGACCTGAACCAGTGGCAAATTCTCACTGATGGTGCTGCACTTCTACCCGCACATTTCTGTAGGCCCTGCTTCTTCACACAGCTCATTGCAATAATCAGGAACAAGAAGAACAGCCCTTGGTGGTATGACAGCATTTACAATGTTTCAGGATGACAAGCCATGTTCCTCTGTTGTGATTTGCATATTTGAGTGCAAGTTCAGGGCTAGTCTAAGATGCCATATCTTTTCTTTTAATAATTACTCACAGTAGATGGAGACGAGCTTGGAGAGCTGTCTTCAATGTATGTGCCTTCTTTAAAAATGTCTGTGAATTATTAATTTCTAAATCAGATTCCTATTAAATGCCAGCTGAAAATACTGCCTTTCTCCTCTTTTTTTTCATTCCTATACCTCATTTCCAGTACTGGTGCTGAGTGTGTCACTGCTGTTGTTCCGGATTGCCTGCTGCTTGATCCCCCACACTCAGGCGATGGCAATGCTGCTCTGTGACACCCCAGCTTCCCAGGTCTGCTACTGCACAGGCCTGTCCAGAAATTCTTTCTAACTGCACTCACTTCATCCCTGCCAGAGCCCGTGTGTGTCCCAGTGCTGGATACCGGTGTTTGGTCAATAATTCCTAGTATACAGTCCCTTCTGTATTCCATGTGTTAATGTTACACTGATCCCCTAAACCTTCCTTGTCTTGCTTATCTTGGGCCATTGGCTGCAATACCATGTGGTTAACTTTCAACAGGAGTTGGATTCGAAGGTTCGAGCTATTAGGCCCTTTGCTTGCAAAATTATTTACTTAGGATTTTGTCTCAGCCAGAGGGCAAATGCAGAGCAGAGGGTAATCAATGCTTGCTTTGTCGGGGTCCATCGAGGGAGAGCTGTCAGCAAAAAGCAAAGCAAAGCAAACCCTGGACTGTGGGCAGGCTTTCACAGGGGCAGAAGCAGAGAGCTTCAGACCGTTCGGGGGTCTGTAACCTCCACTGTGTCACTGGACAAAATGGTGTTTGTTCATTGAAGACAATCCTGGGAAACTAACTCATTAAAAAGTTCTGAAAATGAGAATGATCATCTCCCTGCAGTTCATGCAATAGAACGGAGCAAATGATACTAAAGAGCTTGGAAAAGGTCGAGATAAAAAAGCTGAAGAGGAATTTCTTCTGTCAGGGTCAAATTGAAAATTACAGCTCCTGACAGGAAAGAAACAAAAATCCTTAAGTTCAGAGAACAGCTGCATTGCCAGCTTATATTTCTAGCCTGGCTTCCAGGGCACTTGCTCCTGGCTTTGCCACTGATTTCCTGTAACAGCCTGGCTAAATCCCAGATAGGCTCTGGTCCATGGGAAACAGAAGAGAGAAATGCATCCTCTGTGCTTACAGGAGCAAATTCATCTGTGTATTTCTAGCCAAGCGGTTTCTGGTTAAGTGCTGAGCTATGGGTTCTGGTTCCCCTGTGTCAGCTGCTCGGCGCTGATGGTCCGGGCAGCTGCCCTTTAGCCTGCAACCAGCACCAGAGAGTTTGTCTTGGCTCATCACACAGGAGAGTTCAACAGCCCGTGCCTGGACTGTGGAGCTGCTACTGCAAGGCATGGGGATGGGAGCAGTGGCGCTCCCTTTGCTCCCTGTAGAAAAGCAGTTTAAAATGCAGTTACTGTAGAAGCCATTCTTATTCAAGTGGCTTCTTAAAACGTGGCTGCGGTTTCCCAGCATCTGAACCAGCTGCTCTTGTGCCTTTTTGGGACAGCTCTTACCTGGGGGAGAGTGCAGCAGCAGGTAGAGACAGGTCAGGTTGGGCTCCCCTGCCTCCTGCCCTGTGTCTGGTCCTGTTTCTAGGCATCTCTCCTGTGACCAGATCCCCCCTGCTTGAGCTCCAAGGGGAGAACTGGGGCAAAAAGTCGCGATGTTGGAGTCACAGTGTATTGCAGGCAGGGAGGTGTAAGAACCATGCAAACTCTCTAGGCCTGGAGAAAATAGATTGGATTCTAGTTAAAACTGAATTTACTTCACTATCCCAGAGCCTAAAGAGTGGAAAAGCCAATCCCATTATAATGACCTCCCAGGTGAGCCTTGTGGTGTGTCCCTTGGCTCTTTATCTCCTAGCTCCCCAATTATGCCCTGGCATCAGCATGTTTTTTTTTTTCCTCTGCCTTTGAAACCATGTAGTATCTGGTGTGATCACGCTACCTAATTGCAGGACATTTACCTGTGATTCTGCCTTTTAAAGTCTCCATCGGCTTTCTGAGGGATTCATTTCACTGCGCCACAGACCAGGATCGGGAACGGGCACCCTTTCTGTGGGCCTGATTTTTGTATTTTGTCTCTTCGCTTCAGAGGCTCTTGTGACAGCTGTGTCCTCTGTGTGATCTCTGGGCAGTGACTCCCAGTGCTGGTGACAGTGTCTCCCAGGTAGGTAGAACTGCCCATACCATTCTCCTGCTGCCACCATCTTTGACGAGTCTCTTCCCTTTTGAAGTCTGTCTGTTCTACCTCACCCTCTGCAATACCAAATTATCTCCCCAGTCTTTTGCTCAAGGAAGAGGAAAAGAAGCATTGATTCAGCTTTGGAAACCATTGTTTCCCTAAATTCTCCATCTTCCAAAAAAAGTGAGGAGAACAGGGGCAGAGCCTGAGATAAATAGTAACCAGGGAGGCAGATGGCTAAGCTGCTCTGTATGTAGGCGTGGAGTGTTTCTTCTTACTGGCTTTATACCTTCTCAAGCGAGGAAGGCTTGATGGGATCGTTTCTGTTTTCCTTTGTGATCAGGGCTTTACAACTGTGCTGGTGGCAAGTGCTATTGGTGGCTGACTGCCATAAGAGGGCACCTTACTTGACTTTTCTCAAGCTGTTCATCTCATTTTCGGGCAAGCAAGACTATGGGTTTCATGAGAGAAGCTGAGCACAGAAAGCTTGGAAGCTCTTCATCTGTTAATTTGGGTGCATCCTTCACTACCTATTCATTACAGGACTATGTCCTGGCCTTTCCCTCCCCTAAGAAATTCTCCCATGCTTTGCATAACTTCTCCCTGTGGGTCTCCAAGGGGTGCAGTCCCCCTTGCAGGCCCAGGGGATGTGCCTGGCCATGGCAGCCCTGAGAGCGAGGGGGACCTCAGTGCCTGCTTGTGTGCCAGCTCCCCTGCACAAGAGCAGGCCTGCAAGACCTAATTTTTAGGCACCAACATCCTCTATTAGATCTACTCTTCCTGTTAGCATCTCCCTGTCAGGAATGAAGGCAAGTGCCAAAAAGCACAGCAGCTGTGTCTTGGCTGCTGGTAATGTACGTGGTGATGCCGGCTAGCTCATCCCGCTCTGAAGCCATCAGCAAAGCAGAGCGGGTATTAGCTTCCTTCCATTCTTGCCGCTTTGGGCCTACGTTTGTCTCTGTACGTGGGGAAGAGGGACCACAGATGTGGGGAGTATGTGAAAGAAGTGACAGGGTGTGGAAAATCGTCCCTGTGCTGTCTGGTAGCAAGGTCGGGTGGCTCCAAAGAAGTGGCTGGGATGGGAGGACGGAGTCTAGCTCCCTGTTCTGCCGTGTGGGGCTGCGGGACTCATCCCGGCTGTGGGGTGGTTGGTCCCTGCCCCGTGCGGAGCCGTGGGCACCTGTCCTGTGTGGGGCTGCAGGGACCCGTCCTGGCTGTGTGAGGGTCCTGGTCCCATGTGGGGCTGCAGGGACCTATCCCAGCTGTGGGGGGGTCGGTCCCTGTCCCGTGTGGGGCTGTGGGGACCCATCCTGGTGGGGGAGGGAGGCTCCCGGTCCCATGTGGGGCTGTGGGGACCTATCCCAGCTGTGTTTGGGGGTGCATGTCCCATGTGGGGCCTGGGGAGCCAACCCTGCTGCTGGCTGTGGGGGGGTCCTAGTCCTGTGTGGGGCTGTGGGGACCCGTCCCAGCTGCGTGTGGGGCCGTGGGGCCCCATCCCGGCTGTGGAGGGGTCAGTCGTCATCCTGTGTGGGGCTGCGGGACCTGTCCCGGCTGTGTGGGGGGGTCCCTGTCCCATGTGGGGCCTTGGGGGCCCATCCCTGCTGCTGGCTGTGGGGGGGTCTCGGTCCCGTGTGGGGCCATGGGGACCCGTCCCGGCTGTGGGGGTCCCGGTCCCGTGTGTGCAGAGCTGCGGGGCCCCATCCCGGCTGTGGGGGGTCCTGGTCCCGTGTGTGTGGGGCTGCGGGGCCCCGTCCTGCCTGTGGAGGGTCCCGGTCCCGTGTGTGGGGGGCTGTGGAGCCCCGTCCCGGCTGTGAGGGGGTCGGTCCCGGTCCCGTGTGTGTGGGGCCGCGGGGCCCTGTCCCCACTGTGGAGGGGTCAGTCCCGGTCCTGGTCCCGGTCCCGGCCCCGTGTGGGGCCGCGGGCCCCCGTCCCGGCTGTGGGGGGTCCCGGTCCCGTGGGGGGCCCCGTCCCCGCTGCTGGCCGTGGGGCGCCCCGGC